>NW_027479422.1:0-128212 GCF_051014685.1 Ptiloglossa arizonensis
TTATACGTTATACGTTATACGTTATACGTAATACGGTATACGTTATACGTTATACGTTATACGTTATACGTTATACGTTATACGTTATGCGTTATACGTTCTACGATATTCTTTATACGTTATACGTTATTAGTTATACGTTATACGTTATACGTTATACGTCATAGGTCATGCGTTATACGTTATTGTTATACGTATACATTATACGTTATACGATATACGTTATACGTTATGCGTTATGCGTTCTTCGTTACACGTTATACGTTATTCGGTATGCGTTATACGTTATACGTTATACGTTATACGTTATACTTTATACGTTATACGTTATACGTTATACGTTATACGTTATACGTTATACGTTATACGTTATACGTTACACGTTATACGTTATTCGGTAATGCGTTATACCTTATACGTTATACGTTATACGTTATACTTTATACGTTATACGTTATACGTTATACGTTATACGTTGAACGTTATACGTTATACGTAGTATGTAATGCGTCGTACATTTTACGTTATTCGTTATACGTTATACGTTATACGTTATACGTTATACGTTATACGTTATACGTTATACGTTATACGTTATACGTTACACGCTATACGTCATAGGTTATACGTTATACGTTATACATTTTTACGTTATTCGTTATACGTTATACGTTATACGTTATACGTTATACGTATACGTTTTACGTTATACGTTATACGTTATACGTTATACGTTATACGTTATACGTTACACGTTATACGTCATAGGTTATACGTTATACGTTATACGTTATACGTTATACGTTATACGTTATACGTTATACGTCATAGGTTATAGGATATACGTTATACGTTATGCGTTATGCGTTCTTCGTTACACGTTATACGTTATTCGGTATGCGTTATACCTTATACGTTATACGTTATACGTTATACTTTATACGTTATACGTTATACGTTATACGTTATACGTTGAACGTTATACGTTATACGTAGTATGTAATGCGTCGTACATTTTACGTTATTCGTCATAGGTTATACGTTATACGTTATGCGTTATACGTTATACATTACACGTTATACGATATACGTTATACGTTATGCGTTATGCGTTATGCGTTCTTCGTTACACGTTATACGTTATTCGGTATGCGTTATACGTTATACGTTATACGTTTATACGTTATGCGTTATACGTTCTACGATATTCTTTATACGTTATACGTTATTAGTTATACGTTATACGTTATACGTTATACGTCATAGGTTATACGTTATACGTTATGCGTTATACGTTATACGTTATACATTATACGTTATACGATATACGTTATACGTTATGCGTTACGCGTTCTTCGTTACACGTTATACGTTATTCGGTATGCGTTATACGTATACGTTATACGTTATACGTTATACTTTATACGTTATACGTTATACGTTATACGTTATACGTTATACGTTATAAGTTATACGTTATACGTTATACGTTATACGTTATACGTTATACGTTATACGTTATACGTAATACGGTATACGTTATACGTTATACGTTATACGTTATACGTTATACGTTATGCGTTATACGTTCTACGATATTCTTTATACGTTATACGTTATTAGTTTATACGTTATACGTTATACGTTATACGTCAATAAGGTCATGCGTTATACGTTATGTGTTATACGTTATACATTATACGTTATACGATATACGTTATACGTATGCGTTATGCGTTCTTCGTTACACGTTATACGTTATTCGGTATGCGTTATATGTTATACGTTATACGTTATACGTTATACTTTATACGTTATACGTTATACGTTATACGTTATACGTTATACGTTATACGTTATACGTTATACGTTACACGTTATACGTTATTCGGTATGCGTTATACCTTATACGTTATACGTTATACGTTTTACTTTATACGTTATACGTTATACGTTATACGTTATACGTTGAACGTTATACGTTATACGTAGTATGTAATGCGTCGTACATTTTACGTTATTCGTTATACGTTATACGTTATACGTTATACGTTATACGTTATACGTTATACGTTATACGTTATACGTTATACGTTACACGTTATACGTCATAGGTTATACGTTATACGTTATACATTATACGTTATACGTTATACGTTATACGTTATACGTTATACGTTATACGTCATGGGTCATACGTTATACGTTATACGTTATGCGTTATACGTTATACGTTATACGTTATACGTTATACGTTATACGTTATACGTTATACGTTATACGTTATACGTTATACGTTATACGTTATGCGTTATACGTTATACGTTATACGTTATACGTTATACGTTATACGTTATACGTTATACGTTATACGTTATACGTTATAGGTTATACGTTATACGTTATACGTTATACGTTATACGTTATACGTTATAAGTTATACGTTATACGTCATAGGTTATACGTTGAACGTTATACGTTATACGTAGTATGTAATGCGTCGTACGTTTTACGTTATTCGTTATACGTTATACGTTTATACGTTATACGTTATACGTTTATACGTTATACGTTATACGTTATACGTTATACGTTATACGTTATACGTTATACGTTATACGTTATACGTTATACGGTATACGTGATACGTTATACGTTATACGTTATACGTTATGCGTTATACGTTCTACGATATTCTTTTATACGTTTATACGTATTAGTTATACGTTATACGTTATACGTTATACGTCATAGGTTATACGTTATACGTTATGCGTTATACGTTATACATTATACGTTATACGATATACGTTATACGTTATGCGGTATGCGTTATGCGTTCTTCGTTACACGTTATACGTTATTCGGTATGCGTTATATGTTATACGTTATACGTTATACGTTATACTTTATACGTTATACGTTATACGTTATACGTTATACGTTATACGTATAACGTTATACGTTGTACGTTATACGTTATAAGTTGTACGTACACGATATACGTTATACGTTATACGTTATACGTTATACGTTATACGTTATACGTTATACGTTATACGTTATACGGTATACGTTATACGTTATACGGTATACGTTATACGTTATACGTTATACGTTACACGTTATGCGTTATACGTTCTACGATATTCTTTATACGTTATACGTTATTAGTTATACGTTATACGTTATACGTATACGTCATAGGTTATACGTTATACGTTATGCGTTATACGTTATACATTATACGTTATACGATATACGTTATACGTTTATGCGTTATGAGTTCTTCGTTACACGTTATACGTTATTCGGTATGCGTTATACGTTATACGTTATACGTTATACGTTATACTTTATACGTTTACGTTATACGTTATACGTTATACGTTATACGTTATAAGTTATACGTTATATGTCATAGTTTACACGTTGAACGTTATACGTTATACGTAGTATGTAATGCGTCGTACGTTTTACGTTATTCGTTATACGTTATACGTTATACGTTATACGTTATACGTTATACGTTATACGTTATACGTTATACGTTATACGTTATACGTTATACGTTATACGTTATACGTTATACGTTATACGTTATACGTAGTACGTTATACGTTATAAGTTGTACGTTATACGATATACGTTATACGTTATTCTTTATACGTTCTTCGTTACACGTTATACGCTATACGTTATACGTTATACGTTTTACGTTATCGTTATACGTTTACGTTTATACGTTATACGATATACGTTATACGTTATACGTTATACGATATACGTTATACGTTATAGGTGTTACGTTATACGTTATACGTTATACGTTATTCGTAATACGTTACACGTGATACGTTATATTATACGTTGTACGTTATACGTTATACGTTATACGTTATACGTTATACGTTATACATTATACGTTATACGTTATACATTACATGTTATGCGTTATACGTTATACGTTATACGTTATACGTATACGTTATACGTTATACGTTATACGTTATACGTTATACGTTATACGTCATAGGTTATAGGATATACGTTATACGTTATGCGTTATGCGTTCTTCGTTACACGTTATACGTTATACGTTATACGTCATACGTTATACGTTATACGTTATGCGTTATACGTCATAGGTTATACGTTATACGTTATACGTTATACTTATACGTTATACGTTATACGTTATACGTCATAGGTTATAGGATATACGTTATACGTTATGCGTTATGCGTTCTTCGTACACGTTATACGTTATTCGGTATGCGTTATACCTTATACGTTATACGTTATACGTTATACTTTATACGTTATACGTTATACGTTATACGTTATACGTTGAACGTTATACGTTATACGTAGTATGTAATGCGTCGTACATTTTACGTTATTCGTCATAGGTTATACGTTATACGTTATGCGTTATACGTTATACATTATACGTTATACGATATACGTTATACGTTATGCGTTATGCGTTATGCGTTCTTCGTTACACGTTATACGTTATTCGGTATGCGTTATACGTTATACGTTATACGTTATACGTTATGCGTTATACGTTCTACGATATTCTTTATACGTTATACGTTATTAGTTATACGTTATACGTTATACGTTATACGTCATAGGTTATACGTTATACGTTATGCGTTATACGTTATACGTTATACATTATACGTTATACGATATACGTTATACGTTATGCGTTACGCGTTCTTCGTTACACGTTATACGTTATTCGGTATGCGTTATACGTTATACGTTATACGTTATACGTTATACTTTATACGTTATACGTTATACGTTATACGTTATACGTTATACGTTATAAGTTATACGTTATACGTTATACGTTATACGTTATACGTTATACGTTATACGTTATACGTAATACGGTATACGTTATACGTTATACGTTATACGTTATACGTTATACGTTATACGTTATGCGTTATACGTTCTACGATATTCTTTATACGTTATACGTTATTAGTTATACGTTATACGTTATACGTTATACGTCATAGGTCATGCGTTATACGTTATGTGTTATACGTTATACATTATACGTTATACGATATACGTTATACGTTATGCGTTATGCGTTCTTCGTTACACGTTATACGTTATTCGGTATGCGTTATACGTTATACGTTATACGTTATACGTTATACTTTATACGTTATACGTTATACGTTATACGTTATACGTTATACGTTATACGTTATACGTTATACGTTACACGTTATACGTTATTCGGTATGCGTTATACCTTATACGTTATACGTTATACGTTATACTTTATACGTTATACGTTATACGTTATACGTTATACGTTGAACGTTATACGTTATACGTAGTATGTAATGCGTCGTACATTTTACGTTATTCGTTATACGTTATACGTTATACGTTATACGTTATACGTTATACGTTATACGTTATACTTTATACGGTATACGTTATACGTCATAGGTTATACGTTATACGTTATACGTTATACGTTATACGTTATACGTCATACGTTATACGTTATACGTTATGCGTTATACGTCATAGGTTATACGTTATACGTTATACGTTATACGTTATACGTTATACGTTATACGTTATACGTCATAGGTTATAGGATATACGTTATACGTTATGCGTTATGCGTTCTTCGTTACACGTTATACGTTATTCGGTATGCGTTATACCTTATACGTTATACGTTATACGTTATACTTTATACGTTATACGTTATACGTTATACGTTATACGTTGAACGTTATACGTTATACGTAGTATGTAATGCGTCGTACATTTTACGTTATTCGTCATAGGTTATACGTTATACGTTATGCGTTATACGTTATACATTATACGTTATACGATATACGTTATACGTTATGCGTTATGCGTTATGCGTTCTTCGTTACACGTTATACGTTATTCGGTATGCGTTATACGTTATACGTTATACGTTATACGTTATGCGTTATACGTTCTACGATATTCTTTATACGTTATACGTTATTAGTTATACGTTATACGTTATACGTTATACGTCATAGGTTATACGTTATACGTTATGCGTTATACGTTATACGTTATACATTATACGTTATACGATATACGTTATACGTTATGCGTTACGCGTTCTTCGTTACACGTTATACGTTATTCGGTATGCGTTATACGTTATACGTTATACGTTATACGTTATACTTTATACGTTATACGTTATACGTTATACGTTATACGTTATACGTTATAAGTTATACGTTATACGTTATACGTTATACGTTATACGTTATACGTTATACGTTATACGTAATACGGTATACGTTATACGTTATACGTTATACGTTATACGTTATACGTTATACGTTATGCGTTATACGTTCTACGATATTCTTTATACGTTATACGTTATTAGTTATACGTTATACGTTATACGTTATACGTCATAGGTCATGCGTTATACGTTATGTGTTATACGTTATACATTATACGTTATACGATATACGTTATACGTTATGCGTTATGCGTTCTTCGTTACACGTTATACGTTATTCGGTATGCGTTATACGTTATACGTTATACGTTATACGTTATACTTTATACGTTATACGTTATACGTTATACGTTATACGTTATACGTTATACGTTATACGTTATACGTTACACGTTATACGTTATTCGGTATGCGTTATACCTTATACGTTATACGTTATACGTTATACTTTATACGTTATACGTTATACGTTATACGTTATACGTTGAACGTTATACGTTATACGTAGTATGTAATGCGTCGTACATTTTACGTTATTCGTTATACGTTATACGTTATACGTTATACGTTATACGTTATACGTTATACGTTATACGTTATACGTTATACGTTACACGCTATACGTCATAGGTTATACGTTATACGTTATACATTTTACGTTATTCGTTATACGTTATACGTTATACGTTATACGTTATACGTTATACGTTTTACGTTATACGTTATACGTTATACGTTATACGTTATACGTTATACGTTACACGTGTTATACGTTATACGTTACACGTTATACGTCATAGGTTATACGTTATACGTTATACGTTATACGTTATACGTTATACGTTATACGTTATACGTCATAGGTTATAGGATATACGTTATACGTTATGCGTTATGCGTTCTTCGTTACACGTTATACGTTATTCGGTATGCGTTATACCTTATACGTTATACGTTATACGTTATACTTTATACGTTATACGTTATACGTTATACGTTATACGTTGAACGTTATACGTTATACGTAGTATGTAATGCGTCGTACATTTTACGTTATTCGTCATAGGTTATACGTTATACGTTATGCGTTATACGTTATACATTACACGTTATACGATATACGTTATACGTTATGCGTTATGCGTTATGCGTTCTTCGTTACACGTTATACGTTATTCGGTATGCGTTATACGTTATACGTTATACGTTATACGTTATGCGTTATACGTTCTACGATATTCTTTATACGTTATACGTTATTAGTTATACGTTATACGTTATACGTTATACGTCATAGGTTATACGTTATACGTTATGCGTTATACGTTATACGTTATACATTATACGTTATACGATATACGTTATACGTTATGCGTTACGCGTTCTTCGTTACACGTTATACGTTATTCGGTATGCGTTATACGTTATACGTTATACGTTATACGTTATACTTTATACGTTATACGTTATACGTTATACGTTATACGTTATACGTTATAAGTTATACGTTATACGTTATACGTTATACGTTATACGTTATACGTTATACGTTATACGTAATACGGTATACGTTATACGTTATACGTTATACGTTATACGTTATACGTTATGCGTTATACGTTCTACGATATTCTTTATACGTTATACGTTATTAGTTATACGTTATACGTTATACGTTATACGTCATAGGTCATGCGTTATACGTTATGTGTTATACGTTATACATTATACGTTATACGATATACGTTATACGTTATGCGTTATGCGTTCTTCGTTACACGTTATACGTTATTCGGTATGCGTTATATGTTATACGTTATACGTTATACGTTATACTTTATACGTTATACGTTATACGTTATACGTTATACGTTATACGTTATACGTTATACGTTATACGTTACACGTTATACGTTATTCGGTATGCGTTATACCTTATACGTTATACGTTATACGTTTTACTTTATACGTTATACGTTATACGTTATACGTTATACGTTGAACGTTATACGTTATACGTAGTATGTAATGCGTCGTACATTTTACGTTATTCGTTATACGTTATACGTTATACGTTATACGTTATACGTTATACGTTATACGTTATACGTTATACGTTATACGTTACACGTTATACGTCATAGGTTATACGTTATACGTTATACATTATACGTTATACGTTATACGTTATACGTTATACGTTATACGTTATACGTCATGGGTCATACGTTATACGTTATACGTTATGCGTTATACGTTATACGTTATACGTTATACGTTATACGTTATACGTTATACGTTATACGTTATACGTTATACGTTATACGTTATACGTTATGCGTTATACGTTATACGTTATACGTTATACGTTATACGTTATACGTTATACGTTATACGTTATACGTTATACGTTATAGGTTATACGTTATACGTTATACGTTATACGTTATACGTTATACGTTATAAGTTATACGTTATACGTCATAGGTTATACGTTGAACGTTATACGTTATACGTAGTATGTAATGCGTCGTACGTTTTACGTTATTCGTTATACGTTATACGTTATACGTTATACGTTATACGTTATACGTTATACGTTATACGTTATACGTTATACGTTATACGTTATACGTTATACGTTATACGTTATACGTTATACGGTATACGTGATACGTTATACGTTATACGTTATACGTTATGCGTTATACGTTCTACGATATTCTTTATACGTTATACGTTATTAGTTATACGTTATACGTTATACGTTATACGTCATAGGTTATACGTTATACGTTATGCGTTATACGTTATACATTATACGTTATACGATATACGTTATACGTTATGCGGTATGCGTTATGCGTTCTTCGTTACACGTTATACGTTATTCGGTATGCGTTATATGTTATACGTTATACGTTATACGTTATACTTTATACGTTATACGTTATACGTTATACGTTATACGTTATACGTTATACGTTATACGTTGTACGTTATACGTTATAAGTTGTACGTTACACGATATACGTTATACGTTATACGTTATACGTTATACGTTATACGTTATACGTTATACGTTATACGTTATACGGTATACGTTATACGTTATACGGTATACGTTATACGTTATACGTTATACGTTACACGTTATGCGTTATACGTTCTACGATATTCTTTATACGTTATACGTTATTAGTTATACGTTATACGTTATACGTTATACGTCATAGGTTATACGTTATACGTTATGCGTTATACGTTATACATTATACGTTATACGATATACGTTATACGTTATGCGTTATGAGTTCTTCGTTACACGTTATACGTTATTCGGTATGCGTTATACGTTATACGTTATACGTTATACGTTATACTTTATACGTTATACGTTATACGTTATACGTTATACGTTATACGTTATAAGTTATACGTTATATGTCATAGTTTACACGTTGAACGTTATACGTTATACGTAGTATGTAATGCGTCGTACGTTTTACGTTATTCGTTATACGTTATACGTTATACGTTATACGTTATACGTTATACGTTATACGTTATACGTTATACGTTATACGTTATACGTTATACGTTATACGTTATACGTTATACGTTATACGTTATACGTAGTACGTTATACGTTATAAGTTGTACGTTATACGATATACGTTATACGTTATTCTTTATACGTTCTTCGTTACACGTTATACGCTATACGTTATACGTTATACGTTTTACGTTATTCGTTATACGTTTACGTTATACGTTATACGATATACGTTATACGTTATACGTTATACGATATACGTTATACGTTATAGGTGTTACGTTATACGTTATACGTTATACGTTATTCGTAATACGTTACACGTGATACGTTATATTATACGTTGTACGTTATACGTTATACGTTATACGTTATACGTTATACGTTATACATTATACGTTATACGTTATACATTACATGTTATGCGTTATACGTTATACGTTATACGTTATACGTTATACGTTATACGTTATACGTTATACGTTATACGTTATACGTTATACGTTATACGTTATACGTTATACGTTATACGTTATACGTTATACGTTATACGTTATACGTTATACGTTATACGTTATACGTTATACGTTATACGTTATACGTTATACGATGTACGTTATACGTTATAAGTTGTACGTTACACGATATACGTTATACGTTATACGTTATACGTTATACGTTATACGTTATACGTTATACGTTATACGTTATACGTTATACGTTATACGTTATACGTTATACGTTATACGTTTATACGTTATACGTTATACGTTATACGTTATACGTTATACGTTATACGTTATACGTTATACGTTATACGTTATACGTTATACGTTATACGTTACACGTGATACGTTATATTATACGTTGTACGTTATACGTTATACGTTATACGTTATACGTTGTACGTTATACGTTATAAGTTGTACGTTACACGATATACGTTATACGTTATACGTTATACGTTATACGTTATACGTTATACGTTATACGTTATACGTTATACGTTATACGTTATACGTTATACGTTATACGTTATACGTTATACGTTATACGTTATACGTTATACGTTATACGATATACGTTATACGTTATAGGTGTTACGTTATACGTTATACGTTATACGTTATTCGTAATACGTTACACGTGATACGTTATATTATACGTTGTACGTTATACGTTATACGTTATACGTTATACGTTATACGTTATACATTATACGTTATACGTTATACATTACATGTTATGCGTTATACGTTATACGTTATACGTTATACGTTATACGTTATACGTTATACGTTATACGTTATACGTTATACGTTATACGTTATACGTTATACGTTATACGATATACGTTATACGTTATACGTTATACGTTATACGTTATACGTTATACGTTATACGTTATACGTTATACGTTATACGTTATACGTTATACGTTGTACGTTATACGTTATAAGTTGTACGTTACACGATATACGTTATACGTTATACGTTATACGTTATACGTTATACGTTGTACGTTATACGTTACACGTTATACGTCATAGGTTATACGTTATACGTTATACGTTATACGTATACGTTATACGTTATACGTTATACGTTATACGTTATACGTTATACGTTATACGTTATACGCTATACGTTATACGTTATACGTTATACGTTATACGTTATGCGTTATACGTTCTACGATATTCTTTATACGTTATACGTTATTAGTTATACGTTATACGTTATACGTTATACGTCATAGGTTATACGTTATACGTTATGCGTTATACGTTATACATTATACGTTATACGATATACGTTATACGTTATGCGTTATGCGTTCTTCGTTACACGTTATACGTTATTCGGTATGCGTTACACGTTATACGTTATACGTTATACGTTATACTTTATACGTTATACGTTATACGTTATACGTTATACGTTATACGTTATACGTTATAAGTTATACGTTATATGTCATAGGTTATACGTTGAACGTTATACGTTATACGTAGTATGTAATGCGTCGTACGTTTTACGTTATTCGTTATACGTTATACGTTATACGTTATACGTTATACGTTATACGTTATACGTTATACGTTATACGTTATACGTTATACGTTATACGTAGTACGTTATACGTTATAAGTTGTACGTTATACGATATACGTTATACGTTATTCTTTATACGTTCTTCGTTACACGTTATACGCTATACGTTATACGTTATACGTTTTACGTTATTCGTTATACGTTTACGTTATACGTTATACGATATACGTTATACGTTATACGTTATACGATATACGTTATACGTTATAGGTGTTACGTTATACGTTATACGTTATACGTTATTCGTAATACGTTACACGTGATACGTTATATTATACGTTGTACGTTATACGTTATACGTTATACGTTATACGTTATGCATTATACGTTATACGTTATACATTACATGTTATGCGTTATACGTTATACGTTATACGTTATACGTTATACGTTATACGTTATACGTTTATACGTTATACGTTATACGTTATACGTTATACGTTATACGTTATACGTTATACGTTATACGTTATACGTTATACGTTATACGTTATACGTTATACGTTATACGTTATACGTTATACGTTATACGTTATACGTTATACGTTATACGTTATACGTTATACGTTATACGTTGTACGTTATACGTTATACGTTATACGTTGTACGTTATACGTTATAAGTTGTACGTTACACGATATACGTTATACGTTATACGTTATACGTTATACGTTATACGTTATACGTTATACGTTATACGTTATGCGTTATACGTTATACGTTATACGTTATACGTTATACGTTATACGTTATACGTTATACGTTATACTTTATACGTTATACGTTATACGTTATACGTTATACGTTATACGTTATACGTTATACGTTATACGTTATACGTTATACGTTATACGTTATACGTTATACGTTATACGTTATACGTTATACGTTATACGTTATACGTTATACGTTATCGTTATAGGTTATACGTTGTACGTTATAAGTTATACGTTATACGTCATAGGTTATACGTTGAGCGTTATACGTTATACGTAGTATGTAATGCGTCATACATTTTACGTTATTCGTTATACGTTATACGTTATACGTTATACGTTATACGTTATACGTTATACGTTATACGTTATACGTAGTACGTTATACGTTATACGTTATACGTTCTACGTTATACGTTATACGTTATTCGTTATACGTTATACGTTATACGTTATACGTTATACGTTATACGTTATACGTTATACGTTATACGTTATACGTTATACGTTATACGTTACACGTTATACGTTATACGTTATACGTTATACGTTATACGTTATACGTTATACGTTATACGTTATACGTTATACGTTATACGTTATACGGTATACGTTATACGTTATACGTTATACGTTATACGTTATACGTTATACGTTATACGTTATACGTTATACGTTATACGTTATACGTTATACGTTATACGTTATACGTTATACTTTATACGTTATACGTTATACGTTATACGTTATACGTTATACGTTATACGTCATACGTTATACGTTATACGTTATACGTTATACGTTATACGTTGTACGTTATACGTTATAAGTTGTACGTTATTCGATATACGTTATACGTTATTCGTTATACGTACTTCGTTACACGTTATACGTTATACGTTATACGTTATACGTTATACGTTATACGTTATACGTTATACGTTTTACGATATACGATATACGATATACGTTATACGTTATACGATATACGTTATACGTTATACTTTATACGTTATTGGGGTTACGTTATACGTTATACGTTATACGTTATTCGTAATACGTTATACGTGATACGTTATACTTTGTACGTTATACCTTATACGTTATACGTTATACATTATACGTTATACGTTATACGTTATACATTACATGTTAAGCGTTATACGTTATACGTTATACGTTATACGTTATACGTTATACGTTATACGTTATACGTTATACGTTATACGTTATAGGATATACGTTATACGTTATACGTTATACGTTATACGTTATACGTTATACGTTATACGTTTTACGTTATACGTTATAAGTCATACGTTATACGTTATACGTCATAAGTTATACGTTATACGTTATACGTTATGCGTAATACGTTATGCGTTATACGTTATGCGTTATACGTTATGCGTTATACGTTATGCGTTATACGTTATACGTTATACGTTATACGTTATACGTTATACGTTATACGTTATACGTTATACGTTATACGTTATACGTTATACGTTATACGTTATACGTTATACGTTATACGTTATACGTTATACGTTATGCGTTATACGTTATGCGTTATACGTTATACGTTATACGTTATACGTTATACGTTATACGTTATACGTTATACGTTATACGTTATACGTTATACGTTATACGTTATACGTTATACGTTATACGTTATACGTTATACGTTATACGTTATACGTTATACGTTATACGTTATACGTTATACGTTATACGTTATACGTTATACGTTATACGTTATACGTTATACGTTATACGTTATACGTTATACGTTATACGTTATACGTTATACGTTATTCGTTATACGTTATACGTTATACGTTATACGTTGTACGTTATAGGTTATACGTTATACGTTGTACGTTATACGTTATACGTTATACGTCATACGTTATACGTCATACGTTATACGTTATACGTTGTACGTTATACGTTATAAGTTGTACGTTATACGATATACGTTATACGTTATACGTTATACGTTATACGTTATACGTTATACGTTATACGTTATACGTTATACGTTATACGTTATACGTTATACGTTATACGTTATACGTTATACGTTATACGTTATACGTTATACGTTATACGTTGTACGTTATACGTTGTACGTTATACGTTATAAGTTGTACGTTATACGATATACGTTATACGTTATTCTTTATACGTTCTTCGTTACACGTCAAACGTTATACGTTATACGTTATACGTTTTACGTTATTCGTTATGCGTTATACGTTATACGTTATACGTTATACGTTATACGTTATACGTTATACGTTATACGTTATACGTCATACGTTATACGTCATACGTTATACGTTATACGTTATACGTTATACGTTATACGTTATACGTTATACGTTATACGTTATACGTTATACGTTATACGTTATACGTTATACGTTATACGTTATACGTTATACGTTATACGTTATACGTTATACGTTATACGTTATACGTTATACGTTATACGTTATACGTTATACGTTGTACGTTATACGTTGTACGTTATACGTTATAAGTTGTACGTTATACGATATACGTTATACGTTATTCTTTATACGTTCTTCGTTACACGTCAAACGTTATACGTTATACGTTATACGTTATACGTTTTACGTTATTCGTCATACGTTATACGTTATACGCTATACGTTATACGTTATACGTTATACGTTATACGTTATACGTTATACGTTATACGTTATTCGTTATACGTTGTACGTTATACGTTGTACGTTATACGTTATACGTTATACGTTATACGTTATACGTTATACGTTATACGTTATTCGTTATACGTTGTACGTTATACGTTATTCTTTATACGTTCTTCGTTACACGTCATACGTTATACGTTATACGTTATACGTATTAAGTTATTCGTCATACGTTATACGTTATACGCTATACGTTATACGTTATACGTTATACGTTATACGTTATACGTTATACGTTATACGTTATACGTTATACGTTATACGTTATACGTTATTCGTTATACGTTATACGTTATACGTTATACGTTATACGTTATACGTTATACGTTATACGTTGTACGTTATACGTTATACGTTATACGTCATACGTTATACGTCATACGTTATACGTTATACGTTGTACGTTATACGTTATAAGTTGTACGTTATACGATATACGTTATACGTTATACGTTATACTTTATACGTTATACGTTATAAGTTGTACGTTATACGATATACGTTATACGTTATTCTTTATACGTTCTTCGTTACACGTCATACGTTATACGTTATACGTTATACGTATTAAGTTATTCGTCATACGTTATACGTTATACGCTATACGTTAAACGTTATACGTTATACGTTATACGTTATACGTTATACGTTATACGTTATTCGTTATACGTTGTACGTTATACGTTATACGTTATACGTTATACGTTATACGTTATTCGTTATACGTTGTACGTTATACGTTATACGTTATACTTTATACGTTATACATTATACGTTATACGTTATACATTACATGTTATGCGTTATACGTTATACGTTGTACGTTATACGTTATAAGTTGTACGTTATACGATATACGTTATACGTTATGCGTTATGCGTTCTTCGTTATACGTTATAGGTTATACGTTCTACGTTATACGTTATACGTTATACGTTATTAGTTATACGTTATACGTCATAGGATATACGTTGAACGTTGTACGTTATACGTAGTATGTAATGCGTCATACGTTTTACGTTATTCGTTATACGTTATACGTTATACGTTATACGTTATACGTTATACGTTATACGTTATGCGTTATACGTTATACGTTATACGTTATGCGTTATACGTTATACGTTATACGTTATACATTATACGTTATACGATATACGTTATACGTTATGCGTTATGCGTTATGCGTTCTTCGTTACACGTTATACGTTATTCGGTATGCGTTATACGTTATACGTTATACGTTATACGTTATGCGTTATACGTTCTACGATATTCTTTATACGTTATACGTTATTAGTTATACGTTATACGTTATACGTTATACGTCATAGGTTATACGTTATACGTTATGCGTTATACGTTATACGTTATACATTATACGTTATACGATATACGTTATACGTTATGCGTTACGCGTTCTTCGTTACACGTTATACGTTATTCGGTATGCGTTATACGTTATACGTTATACGTTATACGTTATACTTTATACGTTATACGTTATACGTTATACGTTATACGTTATACGTTATAAGTTATACGTTATACGTTATACGTTATACGTTATACGTTATACGTTATACGTTATACGTAATACGGTATACGTTATACGTTATACGTTATACGTTATACGTTATACGTTATGCGTTATACGTTCTACGATATTCTTTATACGTTATACGTTATTAGTTATACGTTATACGTTATACGTTATACGTCATAGGTCATGCGTTATACGTTATGTGTTATACGTTATACATTATACGTTATACGATATACGTTATACGTTATGCGTTATGCGTTCTTCGTTACACGTTATACGTTATTCGGTATGCGTTATATGTTATACGTTATACGTTATACGTTATACTTTATACGTTATACGTTATACGTTATACGTTATACGTTATACGTTATACGTTATACGTTATACGTTACACGTTATACGTTATTCGGTATGCGTTATACCTTATACGTTATACGTTATACGTTATACTTTATACGTTATACGTTATACGTTATACGTTATACGTTGAACGTTATACGTTATACGTAGTATGTAATGCGTCGTACATTTTACGTTATTCGTTATACGTTATACGTTATACGTTATACGTTATACGTTATACGTTATACGTTATACGTTATACGTTATACGTTACACGTTATACGTCATAGGTTATACGTTATACGTTATACATTTTACGTTATTCGTTATACGTTATACGTTATACGTTATACGTTATACGTTATACGTTATACGTTATACGTTATACGTTATACGTTATAAGTTACACGTTATACGTCATAGGTTATACGTTATACGTTATACATTATACGTTATACGTTATACGTTATACGTTATACGTTATACGTTATACGTCATGGGTCATACGTTATACGTTATACGTTATGCGTTATACGTTATACGTTATACGTTATACGTTATACGTTATACGTTATACGTTATACGTTATACGTTATACGTTATACGTTATACGTTATGCGTTATACGTTATACGTTATACGTTATACGTTATACGTTATACGTTTTACGTTATACGTTATACGTTATAGGTTATACGTTATACGTTATACGTTATACGTTATACGTTATACGTTATAAGTTATACGTTATACGTCATAGGTTATACGTTGAACGTTATACGTTATACGTAGTATGTAATGCGTCGTACGTTTTACGTTATTCGTTATACGTTATACGTTATACGTTATACGTTATACGTTATACGTTATACGTTATACGTTATACGTTATACGTTATACGTTATACGTTATACGTTATACGTTATACGTTATACGTTATACGTTATACGGTATACGTGATACGTTATACGTTATACGTTATACGTTATACGTTATGCGTTATACGTTCTACGATATTCTTTATACGTTATACGTTATTAGTTATACGTTATACGTTATACGTTATACGTCATAGGTTATACGTTATACGTTATGCGTTATACGTTATACATTATACGTTATACGATATACGTTATACGTTATGCGGTATGCGTTATGCGTTCTTCGTTACACGTTATACGTTATTCGGTATGCGTTATATGTTATACGTTTTACGTTATACGTTATACTTTATACGTTATACGTTATACGTTATACGTTATACGTTATACGTTATACGTTATACGTTATAAATACGTTATACGTTATACGTTATACGTTACACGTTATACGTCATAGGTTATACGTTATACGTTATACGTTATACGTATACGTTATACGTTATACGTTATACGTTATACGTTATACGTTATACGTTATACGTTATACGGTATACGTTATACGTTATACGTTATACGTTATACGTTATGCGTTATACGTTCTACGATATTCTTTATACGTTATACGTTATACGTTATACGTTATACGTTATACGTTATACGTTATACGTTATACGTTATACGTTATACGTTATACGTTATACGTTATACGTTATACGTTATACGTTATACGTTATACGTTATACGTTATACGTTATACGTTATACGTTATACGTTATACGTTATACGTTACACGTGATACGTTATATTATACGTTGTACGTTATACGTTATACGTTATACGTTGTACGTTATACGTTATAAGTTGTACGTTACACGATATACGTTATACGTTATACGTTATACGTTATACGTTATACGTTATACGTTATACGTTATACGTTATACGTTATACGTTATACGTTATACGTTATACGTTATACGTTATACGTTATACGTTATACGATATACGTTATACGTTATAGGTGTTACGTTATACGTTATACGTTATACGTTATTCGTAATACGTTACACGTGATACGTTATATTATACGTTGTACGTTATACGTTATACGTTATACGTTATACGTTATACATTATACGTTATACGTTATACATTACATGTTATGCGTTATACGTTATACGTTATACGTTATACGTTATACGTTATACGTTATACGTTATACGTTATACGTTATACGTTATACGTTATACGTTATACGTTATACGTTATACGTTATACGTTATACGTTATACGTTATACGTTATACGTTATACGTTATACGTTATACGTTATACGTTATACGTTGTACGTTATACGTTATAAGTTGTACGTTACACGATATACGTTATACGTTATTCTTTATACGTTCTTCGTTACACGTCAAACGTTATACGTTATACGTTATACGTTTTACGTTATTCGTTATGCGTTATACGTTATACGTTATACGTTATACGTTATACGTTATACGTTATACGTTATACGTTATACGTCATACGTTATACGTCATACGTTATACGTTATACGTTATACGTTATACGTTATACGTTATACGTTATACGTTATACGTTATACGTTATACGTTATACGTTATACGTTATACGTTATACGTTATACGTTATACGTTATACGTTATACGTTATACGTTATACGTTATACGTTATACGTTATACGTTATACGTTATACGTTGTACGTTATACGTTGTACGTTATACGTTATAAGTTGTACGTTATACGATATACGTTATACGTTATTCTTTATACGTTCTTCGTTACACGTCAAACGTTATACGTTATACGTTATACGTTATACGTTTTACGTTATTCGTCATACGTTATACGTTATACGCTATACGTTATACGTTATACGTTATACGTTATACGTTATACGTTATACGTTATACGTTATTCGTTATACGTTGTACGTTATACGTTGTACGTTATACGTTATACGTTATACGTTATACGTTATACGTTATACGTTATACGTTATTCGTTATACGTTGTACGTTATACGTTATTCTTTATACGTTCTTCGTTACACGTCATACGTTATACGTTATACGTTATACGTATTAAGTTATTCGTCATACGTTATACGTTATACGCTATACGTTATACGTTATACGTTATACGTTATACGTTATACGTTATACGTTATACGTTATACGTTATACGTTATACGTTATACGTTATTCGTTATACGTTATACGTTATACGTTATACGTTATACGTTATACGTTATACGTTATACGTTGTACGTTATACGTTATACGTTATACGTCATACGTTATACGTCATACGTTATACGTTATACGTTGTACGTTATACGTTATAAGTTGTACGTTATACGATATACGTTATACGTTATACGTTATACTTTATACGTTATACGTTATAAGTTGTACGTTATACGATATACGTTATACGTTATTCTTTATACGTTCTTCGTTACACGTCATACGTTATACGTTATACGTTATACGTATTAAGTTATTCGTCATACGTTATACGTTATACGCTATACGTTAAACGTTATACGTTATACGTTATACGTTATACGTTATACGTTATACGTTATTCGTTATACGTTGTACGTTATACGTTATACGTTATACGTTATACGTTATACGTTATTCGTTATACGTTGTACGTTATACGTTATACGTTATACTTTATACGTTATACATTATACGTTATACGTTATACATTACATGTTATGCGTTATACGTTATACGTTGTACGTTATACGTTATAAGTTGTACGTTATACGATATACGTTATACGTTATGCGTTATGCGTTCTTCGTTATACGTTATAGGTTATACGTTCTACGTTATACGTTATACGTTATACGTTATAAGTTATACGTTATACGTCATAGGATATACGTTGAACGTTGTACGTTATACGTAGTATGTAATGCGTCATACGTTTTACGTTATTCGTTATACGTTATACGTTATACGTTATACGTTATACGTTATACGTTATACGTTATGCGTTATACGTTATACGTTATACGTTATGCGTTATACGTTATACGTTATACGTTATACATTATACGTTATACGATATACGTTATACGTTATGCGTTATGCGTTATGCGTTCTTCGTTACACGTTATACGTTATTCGGTATGCGTTATACGTTATACGTTATACGTTATACGTTATGCGTTATACGTTCTACGATATTCTTTATACGTTATACGTTATTAGTTATACGTTATACGTTATACGTTATACGTCATAGGTTATACGTTATACGTTATGCGTTATACGTTATACGTTATACATTATACGTTATACGATATACGTTATACGTTATGCGTTACGCGTTCTTCGTTACACGTTATACGTTATTCGGTATGCGTTATACGTTATACGTTATACGTTATACGTTATACTTTATACGTTATACGTTATACGTTATACGTTATACGTTATACGTTATAAGTTATACGTTATACGTTATACGTTATACGTTATACGTTATACGTTATACGTTATACGTAATACGGTATACGTTATACGTTATACGTTATACGTTATACGTTATACGTTATGCGTTATACGTTCTACGATATTCTTTATACGTTATACGTTATTAGTTATACGTTATACGTTATACGTTATACGTCATAGGTCATGCGTTATACGTTATGTGTTATACGTTATACATTATACGTTATACGATATACGTTATACGTTATGCGTTATGCGTTCTTCGTTACACGTTATACGTTATTCGGTATGCGTTATATGTTATACGTTATACGTTATACGTTATACTTTATACGTTATACGTTATACGTTATACGTTATACGTTATACGTTATACGTTATACGTTATACGTTACACGTTATACGTTATTCGGTATGCGTTATACCTTATACGTTATACGTTATACGTTATACTTTATACGTTATACGTTATACGTTATACGTTATACGTTGAACGTTATACGTTATACGTAGTATGTAATGCGTCGTACATTTTACGTTATTCGTTATACGTTATACGTTATACGTTATACGTTATACGTTATACGTTATACGTTATACGTTATACGTTATACGTTACACGTTATACGTCATAGGTTATACGTTATACGTTATACATTTTACGTTATTCGTTATACGTTATACGTTATACGTTATACGTTATACGTTATACGTTATACGTTATACGTTATACGTTATACGTTATAAGTTACACGTTATACGTCATAGGTTATACGTTATACGTTATACATTATACGTTATACGTTATACGTTATACGTTATACGTTATACGTTATACGTCATGGGTCATACGTTATACGTTATACGTTATGCGTTATACGTTATACGTTATACGTTATACGTTATACGTTATACGTTATACGTTATACGTTATACGTTATACGTTATACGTTATACGTTATGCGTTATACGTTATACGTTATACGTTATACGTTATACGTTATACGTTTTACGTTATACGTTATACGTTATAGGTTATACGTTATACGTTATACGTTATACGTTATACGTTATACGTTATAAGTTATACGTTATACGTCATAGGTTATACGTTGAACGTTATACGTTATACGTAGTATGTAATGCGTCGTACGTTTTACGTTATTCGTTATACGTTATACGTTATACGTTATACGTTATACGTTATACGTTATACGTTATACGTTATACGTTATACGTTATACGTTATACGTTATACGTTATACGTTATACGTTATACGTTATACGTTATACGGTATACGTGATACGTTATACGTTATACGTTATACGTTATACGTTATGCGTTATACGTTCTACGATATTCTTTATACGTTATACGTTATTAGTTATACGTTATACGTTATACGTTATACGTCATAGGTTATACGTTATACGTTATGCGTTATACGTTATACATTATACGTTATACGATATACGTTATACGTTATGCGGTATGCGTTATGCGTTCTTCGTTACACGTTATACGTTATTCGGTATGCGTTATATGTTATACGTTTTACGTTATACGTTATACTTTATACGTTATACGTTATACGTTATACGTTATACGTTATACGTTATACGTTATACGTTATAAATACGTTATACGTTATACGTTATACGTTACACGTTATACGTCATAGGTTATACGTTATACGTTATACGTTATACGTATACGTTATACGTTATACGTTATACGTTATACGTTATACGTTATACGTTATACGTTATACGGTATACGTTATACGTTATACGTTATACGTTATACGTTATGCGTTATACGTTCTACGATATTCTTTATACGTTATACGTTATACGTTATACGTTATACGTTATACGTTATACGTTATACGTTATACGTTATACGTTATACGTTATACGTTATACGTTATACGTTATACGTTATACGTTATACGTTATACGTTATACGTTATACGTTGTACGTTATACGTTATAAGTTGTACGTTACACGATATACGTTATACGTTATACGTTATACGTTATACGTTATACGTTATACGTTATACGTTATACGTTATACGTTATACGTTATACGTTATACGTTATACGTTATACGTTATACGTTATACGTTATACGTTATACGATATACGTTATACGTTATAGGTGTTACGTTATACGTTATACGTTATACGTTATTCGTAATACGTTACACGTGATACGTTATATTATACGTTGTACGTTATACGTTATAGGTGTTACGTTATACGTTATACGTTATACGTTATTCGTAATACGTTACACGTGATACGTTATATTATACGTTGTACGTTATACGTTATACGTTATACGTTATACGTTATACGTTATACATTACATGTTATGCGTTATACGTTATACGTTATACGTTATACGTTATACGTTATACGTTATACGTTATACGTTATACGTTATACGTTATACGTTATACGTTATACGTTATACGTTATACGTTATACGTTATACGTTATACGTTATACGTTATACGTTATACGTTATACGTTATACGTTATACGTTATACGTTGTACGTTATACGTTATAAGTTGTACGTTACACGATATACGTTATACGTTATACGTTATACGTTATACGTTATACGTTATACGTTATACGTTATACGTTATACGGTATACGTTATACGTTATACGTTATACGTTATACGTTATGCGTTATACGTTCTACGATATTCTTTATACGTTATACGTTATTAGTTATACGTTATACGTTATACGTTATACGTCATAGGTTATACGTTATACGTTATGCGTTATACGTTATACATTATACGTTATACGATATACGTTATACGTTATGCGTTATGCGTTCTTCGTTACACGTTATACGTTATTCGGTATGCGTTATACGTTATACGTTATACGTTATACGTTATACTTTATACGTTATACGTTATACGTTATACGTTATACGTTATACGTTATAAGTTATACGTTATATGTCATAGTTTACACGTTGAACGTTATACGTTATACGTAGTATGTAATGCGTCGTACGTTTTACGTTATTCGTTATACGTTATACGTTATACGTTATACGTTATACGTTATACGTTATACGTTATACGTTATACGTTATACGTTATACGTTATACGTTATACGTTATACGTTATACGTTATACGTTATACGTTATACGTAGTACGTTATACGTTATAAGTTGTACGTTATACGATATACGTTATACGTTATTCTTTATACGTTCTTCGTTACACGTTATACGCTATACGTTATACGTTATACGTTTTACGTTATTCGTTATACGTTTACGTTATACGTTATACGATATACGTTATACGTTATACGTTATACGATATACGTTATACGTTATAGGTGTTACGTTATACGTTATACGTTATACGTTATTCGTAATACGTTACACGTGATACGTTATATTATACGTTGTACGTTATACGTTATACGTTATACGTTATACGTTATACGTTATACATTATACGTTATACGTTATACATTACATGTTATGCGTTATACGTTATACGTTATACGTTATACGTTATACGTTATACGTTATACGTTATACGTTATACGTTATACGTTATACGTTATACGTTATACGTTATACGTTATACGTTATACGTTATACGTTATACGTTATACGTTATACGTTATACGTTATACGTTATACGTTATACGTTATACGTTGTACGTTATACGTTATAAGTTGTACGTTACACGATATACGTTATACGTTATACGTTATACGTTATACGTTATACGTTATACGTTATACGTTATACGTTATACGTTATACGTTATACGTTATACGTTATACGTTATACGTTATACGTTATACGTTATACGTTATACGTTATACGTTATACGTTATACGTTATACGTTATACGTTATACGTTATACGTTATACGTTATACGTTACACGTGATACGTTATATTATACGTTGTACGTTATACGTTATACGTTATACGTTATACGTTGTACGTTATACGTTATAAGTTGTACGTTACACGATATACGTTATACGTTATACGTTATACGTTATACGTTATACGTTATACGTTATACGTTATACGTTATACGTTATACGTTATACGTTATACGTTATACGTTATACGTTATACGTTATACGTTATACGTTATACGATATACGTTATACGTTATAGGTGTTACGTTATACGTTATACGTTATACGTTATTCGTAATACGTTACACGTGATACGTTATATTATACGTTGTACGTTATACGTTATACGTTATACGTTATACGTTATACGTTATACATTATACGTTATACGTTATACATTACATGTTATGCGTTATACGTTATACGTTATACGTTATACGTTATACGTTATACGTTATACGTTATACGTTATACGTTATACGTTATACGTTATACGTTATACGTTATTCGTTATACGTTATACGTTATACGTTATACGTTATACGTTATACGTTATACGTTATACGTTATACGTTATACGTTATACGTTATACGTTATACGTTATACGTTATACGTTATACGTTATACGTTATACGTTATACGTTATACGTTATACGATATACGTTATACGTTATAGGTGTTACGTTATACGTTATACGTTATACGTTATTCGTAATACGTTACACGTGATACGTTATATTATACGTTGTACGTTATACGTTATACGTTATACGTTATACGTTATACGTTATACATTATACGTTATACGTTATACATTACATGTTATGCGTTATACGTTATACGTTATACGTTATACGTTATACGTTATACGTTATACGTTATACGTTATACGTTATACGTTATACGTTATACGTTATTCGTTATACGTTATACGTTATACGTTATACGTTCTACGATATTCTTTATACGTTATACGTTATTAGTTATACGTTATACGTTATACGTTATACGTCATAGGTTATACGTTATACGTTATGCGTTATACGTTATACATTATACGTTATACGATATACGTTATACGTTATGCGGTATGCGTTATGCGTTCTTCGTTACACGTTATACGTTATTCGGTATGCGTTATATGTTATACGTTTTACGTTATACGTTATACTTTATACGTTATACGTTATACGTTATACGTTATACGTTATACGTTATACGTTATACGTTATAAATACGTTATACGTTATACGTTATACGTTACACGTTATACGTCATAGGTTATACGTTATACGTTATACGTTATACGTATACGTTATACGTTATACGTTATACGTTATACGTTATACGTTATACGTTATACGTTATACGGTATACGTTATACGTTATACGTTATACGTTATACGTTATGCGTTATACGTTCTACGATATTCTTTATACGTTATACGTTATTAGTTATACGTTATACGTTATACGTTATACGTCATAGGTTATACGTTATACGTTATGCGTTATACGTTATACATTATACGTTATACGATATACGTTATACGTTATGCGTTATGCGTTCTTCGTTACACGTTATACGTTATTCGGTATGCGTTATACGTTATACGTTATACGTTATACGTTATACTTTATACGTTATACGTTATACGTTATACGTTATACGTTATACGTTATACGTTATACGTTATACGTAGTACGTTATACGTTATAAGTTGTACGTTATACGATATACGTTATACGTTATTCTTTATACGTTCTTCGTTACACGTTATACGCTATACGTTATACGTTATACGTTTTACGTTATTCGTTATACGTTTACGTTATACGTTATACGATATACGTTATACGTTATACGTTATACGATATACGTTATACGTTATAGGTGTTACGTTATACGTTATACGTTATACGTTATTCGTAATACGTTACACGTGATACGTTATATTATACGTTGTACGTTATACGTTATACGTTATACGTTATACGTTATACATTATACGTTATACGTTATACATTACATGTTATGCGTTATACGTTATACGTTATACGTTATACGTTATACGTTATACGTTATACGTTATACGTTATACGTTATACGTTATACGTTATACGTTATACGTTATACGTTATACGTTATACGTTATACGTTATACGTTATACGTTATACGTTATACGTTATACGTTATACGTTATACGTTATACGTTATACGTTGTACGTTATACGTTATAAGTTGTACGTTACACGATATACGTTATACGTTATATGTAGAGGCTTGCAGCTGCGGTTTATGGCGGGACAGTGCTTCGAGTTTGTTAGAGAAATTGTCCACATGGCTACGGCACGGGCCTGTCACCGAAGGTCAGTTTATTTGTTGTTCGACTCGAGGCACGGAGCAAGTGATAGCTATTTCCCGTCATAAACCACTGCAGGCACTTAGACAGGGACCCTCCGCATCGCCTGGCACGCGAGGCCCTAGCGCCGTTTGTTGCATCATTCAAGATGCTGGAAAATTCCAGCCCAGGCCTGCGGGGGTTTGGACACCCTGTCTACGTCGCGACGCCCCCACCTAAGCCCCATAGCGATGGGCATGTCCTAGATTCGGCGGGACTAGGACCCGTCGTAATTGGTCAGGCATTCGTCGCCACCCACCCTTAATTCAAGGGAGTAGGGCGAACCGAGGCGACGTTTGCACTGACCCGAGAAATCTTAGATTAGTTGCACAGAATACCACCAAGACAATAGAACCAAGGGTCGACGACTAGAGTGTACAGAGTATCGCCAAGGGCTTACAACCAAGGCGTACAGAGTACAGCTAAGAGATCACGGTTAGAGTTTTGGCCTGAACGCACGGATTGACGTGTGAAGCTTCCGGCGTTAGTTCCCACAAAGAACTTGCACTCCTCGAGGGAATTACCAGCAATCCCTCGAGCCTCCACGGAATCTTGGACCTTCGAGGAAGTTCGGCAGCCGACTTGTGCATCCAGTGAGGCGCCGTGTGTGAGGACAACGCTCAACACCCCCCTGGACGTGAGAGCAGCAAGCGGCGGAGACCTCGAAGGCGGCATTACAACCTCCATCGGTCCAGCCTAGTGGACAACGATCAACAACAGTTAGTCCTTCCAACGGGAAGGTGGTCCTTCGAGTCATCTATAGTCGGCACCCATCGTGCAAACACATTCAATGCTCGAAAGATCCTCGAGATCTACCACGAGCAACTACATTATACGTTATACGTTATACGTTATACGTTATACGTTATACGTTATACGTTATACGTTATACGTTATACGTTATACGTTATACGTTATACGTTATACGTTATACGTTATACGTTATACGTTATACGTTATACGTTATACGTTATACGTTATACGTTATACGTTATACGTTATACGTTATACGTTATACGTTATACGTTATACGTTATACGTTATACGTTATACGTTATACGTTATACGTTATACGTTATACGTTATACGTTACACGTGATACATTATATTATACGTTGTACGTTATACGTTATACGTTATACGTTGTACGTTATACGTTATAAGTTGTACGTTACACGATATACGTTATACGTTATACGTTATACGTTATACGTTATACGTTATACGTTATACGTTATACGTTATACGTTATACGTTATACGTTATACGTTATACGTTATGCGTTATACGTTATACGTTATACGTTATACGTTATACGTTATACGTTATACGTTATACGTTATACGTTATACGTTATACGTTATACGTTATACGTTATAAGTTATACGTTATACGTCATAGGTTATACGTTGAACGTTATACGTTATACGTAGTATGTAATGCGTCGTACGTTTTACGTTATTCATTATACGTTATACGTTATACGTTATACGTTATACGTTATACGTTATACGTTATACGTTATACGTTATACGTTATACGTTATACGTTATACGTTATACGTTATACGTTATACGTTATACGTTATACGGTATACGTGATACGTTATACGTTATACGTTATACGTTATACGTTATGCGTTATACGTTCTACGATATTCTTTATACGTTATACGTTATTAGTTATACGTTATACGTTATACGTTATACGTCATAGGTTATACGTTATACGTTATGCGTTATACGTTATACATTATACGTTATACGATATACGTTATACGTTATGCGGTATGCGTTATGCGTTCTTCGTTACACGTTATACGTTATTCGGTATGCGTTATATGTTATACGTTTTACGTTATACGTTATACTTTATACGTTATACGTTATACGTTATACGTTATACGTTATACGTTATACGTTATACGTTATAAATACGTTATACGTTATACGTTATACGTTACACGTTATACGTCATAGGTTATACGTTATACGTTATACGTTATACGTATACGTTATACGTTATACGTTATACGTTATACGTTATACGTTATACGTTATACGTTATACGGTATACGTTATACGTTATACGTTATACGTTATACGTTATGCGTTATACGTTCTACGATATTCTTTATACGTTATACGTTATTAGTTATACGTTATACGTTATACGTTATACGTCATAGGTTATACGTTATACGTTATGCGTTATACGTTATACATTATACGTTATACGATATACGTTATACGTTATGCGTTATGCGTTCTTCGTTACACGTTATACGTTATTCGGTATGCGTTATACGTTATACGTTATACGTTATACGTTATACTTTATACGTTATACGTTATACGTTATACGTTATACGTTATACGTTATACGTTATACGTTATACGTTATACGTTATACGTTATACGTTATACGTTATACGTTATACGTTATACGTTATACGTTATACGTAGTACGTTATACGTTATAAGTTGTACGTTATACGATATACGTTATACGTTATTCTTTATACGTTCTTCGTTACACGTTATACGCTATACGTTATACGTTATACGTTTTACGTTATTCGTTATACGTTTACGTTATACGTTATACGATATACGTTATACGTTATACGTTATACGATATACGTTATACGTTATAGGTGTTACGTTATACGTTATACGTTATACGTTATTCGTAATACGTTACACGTGATACGTTATATTATACGTTGTACGTTATACGTTATACGTTATACGTTATACGTTATACATTATACGTTATACGTTATACATTACATGTTATGCGTTATACGTTATACGTTATACGTTATACGTTATACGTTATACGTTATACGTTATACGTTATACGTTATACGTTATACGTTATACGTTATACGTTATACGTTATACGTTATACGTTATACGTTATACGTTATACGTTATACGTTATACGTTATACGTTATACGTTATACGTTATACGTTATACGTTATACGTTGTACGTTATACGTTATAAGTTGTACGTTACACGATATACGTTATACGTTATACGTTATACGTTATACGTTATACGTTATACGTTATACGTTATACGTTATACGTTATACGTTATACGTTATACGTTATACGTTATACGTTATACGTTATACGTTATACGTTATACGTTATACGTTATACGTTATACGTTATACGTTATACGTTATACGTTATACGTTATACGTTATACGTTATACGTTATACGTTATACGTTATACGTTATACGTTATACGTTATACGTTACACGTGATACGTTATATTATACGTTGTACGTTATACGTTATACGTTATACGTTGTACGTTATACGTTATAAGTTGTACGTTACACGATATACGTTATACGTTATACGTTATACGTTATACGTTATACGTTATACGTTATACGTTATACGTTATACGTTATACGTTATACGTTATACGTTATACGTTATACGTTATACGTTATACGTTATACGATATACGTTATACGTTATAGGTGTTACGTTATACGTTATACGTTATACGTTATTCGTAATACGTTACACGTGATACGTTATATTATACGTTGTACGTTATACGTTATACGTTATACGTTATACGTTATACATTATACGTTATACGTTATACATTACATGTTATGCGTTATACGTTATACGTTATACGTTATACGTTATACGTTATACGTTATACGTTATACGTTATACGTTATACGTCATACGTTATACGTTATACGTTATACGTTATACGTTATACGTTATACGTTATACGTTATACGTTATACGTTATACGTTATACGTTATACGTTATACGTTATACGTTATACGTTGTACGTTATACGTTATAAGTTGTACGTTACACGATATACGTTATACGTTATACGTTATACGTTATACGTTATACGTTATACGTTATACGTTATACGTTATACGGTATACGTTATACGTTATACGTTATACGTTATACGTTATGCGTTATACGTTCTACGATATTCTTTATACGTTATACGTTATTAGTTATACGTTATACGTTATACGTTATACGTCATAGGTTATACGTTATACGTTATGCGTTATACGTTATACATTATACGTTATACGATATACGTTATACGTTATGCGTTATGCGTTCTTCGTTACACGTTATACGTTATTCGGTATGCGTTATACGTTATACGTTATACGTTATACGTTATACTTTATACGTTATACGTTATACGTTATACGTTATACGTTATACGTTATAAGTTATACGTTATATGTCATAGTTTACACGTTGAACGTTATACGTTATACGTAGTATGTAATGCGTCGTACGTTTTACGTTATTCGTTATACGTTATACGTTATACGTTATACGTTATACGTTATACGTTATACGTTATACGTTATACGTTATACGTTATACGTTATACGTTATACGTTATACGTTATACGTTATACGTTATACGTTATACGTAGTACGTTATACGTTATAAGTTGTACGTTATACGATATACGTTATACGTTATTCTTTATACGTTCTTCGTTACACGTTATACGCTATACGTTATACGTTATACGTTTTACGTTATTCGTTATACGTTTACGTTATACGTTATACGATATACGTTATACGTTATACGTTATACGATATACGTTATACGTTATAGGTGTTACGTTATACGTTATACGTTATACGTTATTCGTAATACGTTACACGTGATACGTTATATTATACGTTGTACGTTATACGTTATACGTTATACGTTATACGTTATACGTTATACATTATACGTTATACGTTATACATTACATGTTATGCGTTATACGTTATACGTTATACGTTATACGTTATACGTTATACGTTATACGTTATACGTTATACGTTATACGTTATACGTTATACGTTATACGTTATACGTTATACGTTATACGTTATACGTTATACGTTATACGTTATACGTTATACGTTATACGTTATACGTTATACGTTATACGTTATACGTTATACGTTATACGTTGTACGTTATACGTTATAAGTTGTACGTTACACGATATACGTTATACGTTATACGTTATACGTTATACGTTATACGTTATACGTTATACGTTATACGTTATACGTTATACGTTATACGTTATACGTTATACGTTATACGTTATACGTTATACGTTATACGTTATACGTTATACGTTATACGTTATACGTTATACGTTATACGTTATACGTTATACGTTATACGTTATACGTTATACGTTACACGTGATACGTTATATTATACGTTGTACGTTATACGTTATACGTTATACGTTATACGTTGTACGTTATACGTTATAAGTTGTACGTTACACGATATACGTTATACGTTATACGTTATACGTTATACGTTATACGTTATACGTTATACGTTATACGTTATACGTTATACGTTATACGTTATACGTTATACGTTATACGTTATACGTTATACGTTATACGTTATACGATATACGTTATACGTTATAGGTGTTACGTTATACGTTATACGTTATACGTTATTCGTAATACGTTACACGTGATACGTTATATTATACGTTGTACGTTATACGTTATACGTTATACGTTATACGTTATACGTTATACATTATACGTTATACGTTATACATTACATGTTATGCGTTATACGTTATACGTTATACGTTATACGTTATACGTTATACGTTATACGTTATACGTTATACGTTATACGTTATACGTTATACGTTATACGTTATACGTTATACGTTATACGTTATACGTTATACGTTATACGTTATACGTTATACGTTATACGTTATACGTTATACGTTATACGTTATACGTTATACGTTATACGTTATACGTTATACGTTATACGTTATACGTTATACGATATACGTTATACGTTATAGGTGTTACGTTATACGTTATACGTTATACGTTATTCGTAATACGTTACACGTGATACGTTATATTATACGTTGTACGTTATACGTTATACGTTATACGTTATACGTTATACGTTATACATTATACGTTATACGTTATACATTACATGTTATGCGTTATACGTTATACGTTATACGTTATACGTTATACGTTATACGTTATACGTTATACGTTATACGTTATACGTTATACGTTATACGTTATTCGTTATACGTTATACGTTATACGTTATACGTTCTACGATATTCTTTATACGTTATACGTTATTAGTTATACGTTATACGTTATACGTTATACGTCATAGGTTATACGTTATACGTTATGCGTTATACGTTATACATTATACGTTATACGATATACGTTATACGTTATGCGGTATGCGTTATGCGTTCTTCGTTACACGTTATACGTTATTCGGTATGCGTTATATGTTATACGTTTTACGTTATACGTTATACTTTATACGTTATACGTTATACGTTATACGTTATACGTTATACGTTATACGTTATACGTTATAAATACGTTATACGTTATACGTTATACGTTACACGTTATACGTCATAGGTTATACGTTATACGTTATACGTTATACGTATACGTTATACGTTATACGTTATACGTTATACGTTATACGTTATACGTTATACGTTATACGGTATACGTTATACGTTATACGTTATACGTTATACGTTATGCGTTATACGTTCTACGATATTCTTTATACGTTATACGTTATTAGTTATACGTTATACGTTATACGTTATACGTCATAGGTTATACGTTATACGTTATGCGTTATACGTTATACATTATACGTTATACGATATACGTTATACGTTATGCGTTATGCGTTCTTCGTTACACGTTATACGTTATTCGGTATGCGTTATACGTTATACGTTATACGTTATACGTTATACTTTATACGTTATACGTTATACGTTATACGTTATACGTTATACGTTATACGTTATACGTTATACGTTATACGTTATACGTTATACGTTATACGTTATACGTTATACGTTATACGTTATACGTTATACGTAGTACGTTATACGTTATAAGTTGTACGTTATACGATATACGTTATACGTTATTCTTTATACGTTCTTCGTTACACGTTATACGCTATACGTTATACGTTATACGTTTTACGTTATTCGTTATACGTTTACGTTATACGTTATACGATATACGTTATACGTTATACGTTATACGATATACGTTATACGTTATAGGTGTTACGTTATACGTTATACGTTATACGTTATTCGTAATACGTTACACGTGATACGTTATATTATACGTTGTACGTTATACGTTATACGTTATACGTTATACGTTATACATTATACGTTATACGTTATACATTACATGTTATGCGTTATACGTTATACGTTATACGTTATACGTTATACGTTATACGTTATACGTTATACGTTATACGATATACGTTATACGTTATACGTTATACGTTATACGTTATACGTTATACGTTATACGTTATACGTTATACGTTATACGTTATACGTTATACGTTATACGTTATACGTTATACGTTATACGTTATACGTTATACGTTATACGTTATACGTTATACGTTATACGTTGTACGTTATACGTTATAAGTTGTACGTTACACGATATACGTTATACGTTATACGTTATACGTTATACGTTATACGTTATACGTTATACGTTATACGTTATACGTTATACGTTATACGTTATGCGTTATACGTTATACGTTATACGTTATACGTTATACGTTATACGTTATACGTTATACGTTATACGTTATACGTTATACGTTATACGTTATACGTTATACGTTATACGTTATACGTTATACGTTATACGTTATACGTTATACGTTATACGTTACACGTGATACGTTATATTATACGTTGTACGTTATACGTTATACGTTATACGTTGTACGTTATACGTTATAAGTTGTACGTTACACGATATACGTTATACGTTATACGTTATACGTTATACGTTATACGTTATACGTTATACGTTATACGTTATACGTTATACGTTATACGTTATACGTTATACGTTATACGTTATACGTTATACGTTATACGATATACGTTATACGTTATAGGTGTTACGTTATACGTTATACGTTATACGTTATTCGTAATACGTTACACGTGATACGTTATATTATACGTTGTACGTTATACGTTATACGTTATACGTTATACGTTATACATTATACGTTATACGTTATACATTACATGTTATGCGTTATACGTTATACGTTATACGTTATACGTTATACGTTATACGTTATACGTTATACGTTATACGTTATACGTTATACGTTATACGTTATACGTTATACGTTATACGTTATACGTTATACGTTATACGTTATACGTTATACGTTATACGTTATACGTTATACGTTATACGTTATACGTTATACGTTGTACGTTATACGTTATAAGTTGTACGTTACACGATATACGTTATACGTTATACGTTATACGTTATACGTTATACGTTATACGTTATACGTTATACGTTATACGGTATACGTTATACGTTATACGTTATACGTTATACGTTATGCGTTATACGTTCTACGATATTCTTTATACGTTATACGTTATTAGTTATACGTTATACGTTATACGTTATACGTCATAGGTTATACGTTATACGTTATGCGTTATACGTTATACATTATACGTTATACGATATACGTTATACGTTATGCGTTATGCGTTCTTCGTTACACGTTATACGTTATTCGGTATGCGTTATACGTTATACGTTATACGTTATACGTTATACTTTATACGTTATACGTTATACGTTATACGTTATACGTTATACGTTATAAGTTATACGTTATATGTCATAGTTTACACGTTGAACGTTATACGTTATACGTAGTATGTAATGCGTCGTACGTTTTACGTTATTCGTTTTACGTTATACGTTATACGTTATACGTTATACGTTATACGTTATACGTTATACGTTATACGTTATACGTTATACGTTATACGTTATACGTTATACGTTATACGTTATACGTTATACGTTATACGTAGTACGTTATACGTTATAAGTTGTACGTTATACGATATACGTTATACGTTATTCTTTATACGTTCTTCGTTACACGTTATACGCTATACGTTATACGTTATACGTTTTACGTTATTCGTTATACGTTTACGTTATACGTTATACGATATACGTTATACGTTATACGTTATACGATATACGTTATACGTTATAGGTGTTACGTTATACGTTATACGTTATACGTTATTCGTAATACGTTACACGTGATACGTTATATTATACGTTGTACGTTATACGTTATACGTTATACGTTATACGTTATACGTTATACATTATACGTTATACGTTATACATTACATGTTATGCGTTATACGTTATACGTTATACGTTATACGTTATACGTTATACGTTATACGTTATACGTTATACGTTATACGTTATACGTTATACGTTATACGTTATACGTTATACGTTATACGTTATACGTTATACGTTATACGTTATACGTTATACGTTATACGTTATACGTTATACGTTATACGTTGTACGTTATACGTTATAAGTTGTACGTTACACGATATACGTTATACGTTATACGTTATACGTTATACGTTATACGTTATACGTTATACGTTATACGTTATACGTTATACGTTATACGTTATACGTTATACGTTATACGTTATACGTTATACGTTATACGTTATACGTTATACGTTATACGTTATACGTTATACGTTATACGTTATACGTTATACGTTATACGTTATACGTTATACGTTACACGTGATACGTTATATTATACGTTGTACGTTATACGTTATACGTTATACGTTATACGTTGTACGTTATACGTTATAAGTTGTACGTTACACGATATACGTTATACGTTATACGTTATACGTTATACGTTATACGTTATACGTTATACGTTATACGTTATACGTTATACGTTATACGTTATACGTTATACGTTATACGTTATACGTTATACGTTATACGTTATACGATATACGTTATACGTTATAGGTGTTACGTTATACGTTATACGTTATACGTTATTCGTAATACGTTACACGTGATACGTTATATTATACGTTGTACGTTATACGTTATACGTTATACGTTATACGTTATACGTTATACATTATACGTTATACGTTATACATTACATGTTATGCGTTATACGTTATACGTTATACGTTATACGTTATACGTTATACGTTATACGTTATACGTTATACGTTATACGTTATACGTTATACGTTATACGTTATACGTTATACGTTATACGTTATACGTTATACGTTATACGTTATACGTTATACGTTATACGTTATACGTTATACGTTATACGTTGTACGTTATACGTTATAAGTTGTACGTTACACGATATACGTTATACGTTATACGTTATACGTTATACGTTATACGTTATACGTTATACGTTATACGTTATACGTTATACGTTATACGTTATACGTTATACGTTATACGTTATACGTTATACGTTATACGTTATACGTTATACGTTATACGTTATACGTTATACGTTATACGTTATACGTTATACGTTATACGTTATACGTTACACGTGATACGTTATATTATACGTTGTACGTTATACGTTATACGTTATACGTTATACGTTGTACGTTATACGTTATAAGTTGTACGTTACACGATATACGTTATACGTTATACGTTATACGTTATACGTTATACGTTATACGTTATACGTTATACGTTATACGTTATACGTTATACGTTATACGTTATACGTTATACGTTATACGTTATACGTTATACGTTATACGTTATACGATATACGTTATACGTTATAGGTGTTACGTTATACGTTATACGTTATACGTTATTCGTAATACGTTACACGTGATACGTTATATTATACGTTGTACGTTATACGTTATACGTTATACGTTATACGTTATACGTTATACATTATACGTTATACGTTATACATTACATGTTATGCGTTATACGTTATACGTTATACGTTATACGTTATACGTTATACGTTATACGTTATACGTTATACGTTATACGTTATACGTTATACGTTATACGTTATACGTTATACGTTATACGTTATACGTTATACGTTATACGTTATACGTTATACGTTATACGTTATACGTTATACGTTATACGTTATACGTTATACGTTATACGTTATACGTTATACGTTATACGTTATACGTTATACGTTATACGTTATACGTTATAGGATATACGTTATACGTTATAGGTGTTACGTTATACGTTATACGTTATACGTTATTCGTAATACGTTACACGTGATACGTTATATTATACGTTGTACGTTATACGTTATACGTTATACGTTATACGTTATACGTTATACATTATACGTTATACGTTATACATTACATGTTATGCGTTATACGTTATACGTTATACGTTATACGTTATACGTTATACGTTATACGTTATACGTTATACGTTATACGTTATACGTTATACGTTATACGTTATACGTTATACGTTATACGTTATACGTTATACGTTATACGTTATACGTTATACGTTATACGTTATACGTTATACGTTATACGTTATACGTTGTACGTTATACGTTATAAGTTGTACGTTACACGATATACGTTATACGTTATACGTTATACGTTATACGTTGTACGTTATACGTTATACGTTATACGTCATACGTTATACGTCATACGTTATACGTTATACGTTGTACGTTATACGTTATAAGTTGTACGTTATACGTTATACGTTATACGTTCTACGTTATACGTTATACGTTATACGTTATACGTTATACGTTATACGTTATACGTTATACGTTATACGTTATACGTTATACGTTATACGTTATACGTTACACGTGATACGTTATATTATACGTTGTACGTTATACGTTATACGTTATACGTTGTACGTTATACGTTATAAGTTGTACGTTACACGATATACGTTATACGTTATACGTTATACGTTATACGTTATACGTTATACGTTATACGTTATACGTTATACGTTATACGTTATACGTTATACGTTATACGTTATACGTTATACGTTATACGTTATACGATATACGTTATACGTTATAGGTGTTACGTTATACGTTATACGTTATACGTTATTCGTAATACGTTACACGTGATACGTTATATTATACGTTGTACGTTATACGTTATACGTTATACGTTATACGTTATACATTATACGTTATACGTTATACATTACATGTTATGCGTTATACGTTATACGTTATACGTTATACGTTATACGTTATACGTTATACGTTATACGTTATACGTTATACGTTATACGTTATACGTTATACGTTATACGTTATACGTTATACGTTATACGTTATACGTTATACGTTATACGTTATACGTTATACGTTATACGTTATACGTTATACGTTGTACGTTATACGTTATAAGTTGTACGTTACACGATATACGTTATACGTTATACGTTATACGTTATACGTTATATGTTATACGTTATACGTTATACGTTATACGTTATACGTTATACGTTATACGTTATACGTTATACGTTATACGTTGTACGTTATACGTTATAAGTTGTACGTTACACGATATACGTTATACGTTATACGTTATACGTTATACGTTATACGTTATACGTTATACGTTATACGTTATACGTTATACGTTATACGTTATACGTTATACGTTATACGTTATACGTTATACGTTATACGTTATACGTTATACGATATACGTTATACGTTATAGGTGTTACGTTATACGTTATACGTTATACGTTATTCGTAATACGCTACACGTGATACGTTATATTATACGTTGTACGTTATACGTTATACGTTATACGTTATACGTTATACATTATACGTTATACGTTATACATTACATGTTATGCGTTATACGTTATACGTTATACGTTATACGTTATACGTTATACGTTATACGTTATACGTTATACGTTATACGTTATACGTTATACGTTATACGTTATACGTTATACGTTATACGTTATACGTTATACGTTATACGTTATACGTTATACGTTATACGTTATACGTTATACGTTATACGTTATACGTTGTACGTTATACGTTATAAGTTGTACGTTACACGATATACGTTATACGTTATACGTTATACGTTATACGTTATACGTTATACGTTATACGTTATACGTTATACGGTATACGTTATACGTTATACGTTATACGTTATACGTTATGCGTTATACGTTCTACGATATTCTTTATACGTTATACGTTATTAGTTATACGTTATACGTTATACGTTATACGTCATAGGTTATACGTTATACGTTATGCGTTATACGTTATACATTATACGTTATACGATATACGTTATACGTTATGCGTTATGCGTTCTTCGTTACACGTTATACGTTATTCGGTATGCGTTATACGTTATACGTTATACGTTATACGTTATACTTTATACGTTATACGTTATACGTTATACGTTATACGTTATACGTTATACGTTATAAGTTATACGTTATATGTCATAGTTTACACGTTGAACGTTATTCGTTATACGTAGTATGTAATGCGTCGTACGTTTTACGTTATTCGTTATACGTTATACGTTATACGTTATACGTTATACGTTATACGTTATACGTTATACGTTATACGTTATACGTTATACGTTATACGTTATACGTAGTACGTTATACGTTATAAGTTGTACGTTATACGATATACGTTATACGTTATTCTTTATACGTTCTTCGTTACACGTTATACGCTATACGTTATACGTTATACGTTTTACGTTATTCGTTATACGTTTACGTTATACGTTATACGATATACGTTATACGTTATACGTTATACGATATACGTTATACGTTATAGGTGTTACGTTATACGTTATACGTTATACGTTATTCGTAATACGTTACACGTGATACGTTATATTATACGTTGTACGTTATACGTTATACGTTATACGTTATACGTTATACATTATACGTTATACGTTATACATTACATGTTATGCGTTATACGTTATACGTTATACGTTATACGTTATACGTTATACGTTATACGTTATACGTTATACGTTATACGTTATACGTTATACGTTATACGTTATACGTTATACGTTATACGTTATACGTTATACGTTATACGTTATACGTTATACGTTATACGTTATACGTTATACGTTATACGTTATACGTTGTACGTTATACGTTATAAGTTGTACGTTACACGATATACGTTATACGTTATACGTTATACGTTATACGTTATACGTTATACGTTATACGTTATACGTTATACGTTATACGTTATACGTTATACGTTATACGTTATACGTTATACGTTATACGTTATACGTTATACGTTATACGTTATACGTTATACGTTATACGTTATACGTTATACGTTATACGTTATACGTTACACGTGATACGTTATATTATACGTTGTACGTTATACGTTATACGTTATACGTTATACGTTGTACGTTATACGTTATACGTTATACGTTACACGTGATACGTTATATTATACGTTGTACGTTATACGTTATACGTTATACGTTATACGTTATACGTTATACGTTATACGTTATACGTTATACGTTATACGTTATACGTTATACGTTATACGTTATACGTTATACGTTATACGTTATACGTTATACGTTATACGTTATACGTTATACGTTATACGTTATACGTTATACGTTATACGTTATACGTTATACGTTATACGTTATACGTTATACGTTATACGTTATACGTTATACGTTATACGTTATACGTTATACGTTATACGTTATACGTTACACGTGATACGTTATATTATACGTTGTACGTTATACGTTATACGTTATACGTTATACGTTGTACGTTATACGTTATAAGTTGTACGTTACACGATATACGTTATACGTTATACGTTATACGTTATACGTTATACGTTATACGTTATACGTTATACGTTATACGTTATACGTTATACGTTATACGTTATACGTTATACGTTATACGTTATACGTTATACGTTATACGATATACGTTATACGTTATAGGTGTTACGTTATACGTTATACGTTATACGTTATTCGTAATACGTTACACGTGATACGTTATATTATACGTTGTACGTTATACGTTATACGTTATACGTTATACGTTATACGTTATACATTATACGTTATACGTTATACATTACATGTTATGCGTTATACGTTATACGTTATACGTTATACGTTATACGTTATACGTTATACGTTATACGTTATACGTTATACGTTATACGTTATACGTTATACGTTATACGTTATACGTTATACGTTATACGTTATACGTTATACGTTATACGTTATACGTTATACGTTATACGTTATACGTTATACGTTATACGTTATACGTTATACGTTATACGTTATACGTTATACGTTATACGTTATACGATATACGTTATACGTTATAGGTGTTACGTTATACGTTATACGTTATACGTTATTCGTAATACGTTACACGTGATACGTTATATTATACGTTGTACGTTATACGTTATACGTTATACGTTATACGTTATACGTTATACATTATACGTTATACGTTATACATTACATGTTATGCGTTATACGTTATACGTTATACGTTATACGTTATACGTTATACGTTATACGTTATACGTTATACGTTATACGTTATACGTTATACGTTATACGTTATACGTTATACGTTATACGTTATACGTTATACGTTATACGTTATACGTTATACGTTATACGTTATACGTTATACGTTATACGTTATACGTTATACGTTGTACGTTATACGTTATAAGTTGTACGTTACACGATATACGTTATACGTTATACGTTATACGTTATACGTTGTACGTTATACGTTATACGTTATACGTCATACGTTATACGTCATACGTTATACGTTATACGTTGTACGTTATACGTTATAAGTTGTACGTTATACGATATACGTTATACGTTATACGTTATACGTTATACGTTATACGTTATACGTTATACGTTATACGTTATACGTTATACGTTATACGTTATACGTTATACGTTATACGTTATACGTTATACGTTATACGTTGTACGTTATACGTTGTACGTTATACGTTATAAGTTGTACGTTATACGATATACGTTATACGTTATTCTTTATACGTTCTTCGTTACACGTCAAACGTTATACGTTATACGTTATACGTTTTACGTTATTCGTTATGCGTTATACGTTATACGTTATACGTTATACGTTATACGTTATACGTTATACGTTATACGTTATACGTCATACGTTATACGTCATACGTTATACGTTATACGTTATACGTTATACGTTATACGTTATACGTTATACGTTATACGTTATACGTTATACGTTATACGTTATACGTTATACGTTATACGTTATACGTTATACGTTATACGTTATACGTTATACGTTATACGTTATACGTTATACGTTATACGTTATACGTTATACGTTATACGTTATACGTTATACGTTATACGTTGTACGTTATACGTTGTACGTTATACGTTATAAGTTGCACGTTATACGATATACGTTATACGTTATTCTTTATACGTTCTTCGTTACACGTCAAACGTTATACGTTATACGTTATACGTTTTACGTTATTCGTCATACGTTATACGTTATACGCTATACGTTATACGTTATACGTTATACGTTATACGTTATACGTTATACGTTATACGTTATTCGTTATACGTTGTACGTTATACGTTGTACGTTATACGTTATACGTTATACGTTATACGTTATACGTTATACGTTATACGTTATTCGTTATACGTTGTACGTTATACGTTATACGTTATACGTTATACGTTATACGTTATACTTTATACGTTATACGTTATAAGTTGTACGTTATACGATATACGTTATACGTTATTCTTTATACGTTCTTCGTTACACGTCATACGTTATACGTTATACGTTATACGTATTAAGTTATTCGTCATACGTTATACGTTATACGCTATACGTTATACGTTATACGTTATACGTTATACGTTATACGTTATACGTTATACGTTATTCGTTATACGTTGTACGTTATACGTTATACGTTATACATTATACGTTATACGTTATACTTTATACGTTATACGTTATACGTTATACGTTATACGTTATACGTTATACGTTATACGTTATACGTTATAGGTTATACGTTATACGTTATACGTTATACGTTACAAGTTATACGTTATACGTCATAGGTTATACGTTGAACGTTATACTTTATACGTAGCATGTAATGCGTCATACGCTTTACGTTATTCGTTATACGTTGTACGTTATACGTTATACGTTATACTTTATACGTTATACATTATACGTTATACGTTATACATTACATGTTATGCGTTATACGTTATACGTTGTACGTTATACGTTATAAGTTGTACGTTATACGATATACGTTATACGTTATGCGTTATGCGTTCTTCGTTATACGTTATAGGTTATACGTTCTACGTTATACGTTATACGTTATACGTTATAAGTTATACGTTATACGTCATAGGTTATACGTTGAACGTTGTACGTTATACGTAGTATGTAATGCGTCATACGTTTTACGTTATTCGTTATACGTTATACGTTATACGTTATACGTTATACGTTATACGTTATACGTTATGCGTTCTACGTTATACGTTATACGTTATACATTATACGTTATACGTTATACGTTATACGTTGTACGTTATACGATATACGTTATACGTTATACGTTATACGTCATACGTTATACGTTATACGTTATACGTTATACGTTATACGTTATACGTTATACGTTATACGTTATACGTTATACGTTATACGTTAAACGTTATACGTTATACGTTATACGTCATACGTTATACGTTATTAGTAATACGTTATACGTGATACATTATACGTTGTACGCTATACGTTATACGTTATACGTCATACGTTATAAATTATACGTTATACGTCATAGGTTATACGTTATACGTTATACGTTAAACGTTATACGTTATACGTTATACGTTATACGTTATACGTTAAACGTTATACGTTATACGTTATACGTTATACGTTATACGTTATACGTTATACGTTATGCGTAATACGTTATACGTTATACGTTATACGTTATACGTTATGCGTTATACGTTGTACGATATTCGTTATACGTTATACGTTATTAGTTATACGTTATACGGTATACGTTATACGTTGTACGTTACATGTTATACGTCATAGGTTATACGTTGAACGTTATACGTTATACGTAGTATGTAATGCGTCATACGTTTTACGTTATTCGTTATACGTTATACGTTATACGTAATACGTTATACGTTATACGTTATACGTTATACGTTATACGTTTTACGATATACGATATACGTTATACGTTATACGTTATACGTTATACGTTATACGTTATGCTTTATACGTTATACGTTATACGTTAAACGTTATACGTTATACGTTATACGTTATACGTTATACGTTATACGTTATACGTTTTACGATATTCGATATACGTTATACGTTATACGTTATACGTTATACGTTATACGTTATACGTTATACTTTATACGGTATACGTTATACGTCATAGGTTATACGTTATACGTTATACGTTATACGTTATACGTTATACGTCATACGTTATACGTTATACGTTATGCGTTATACGTTATACGTTATACGTTATACGTTGTACGTTATACGTTATACGTTATACGTTATACGTTATACATTACACGTTATACGTTATACATTACATGTTATACGTTATACGTTATACGTTATACGTTATACGTTATACGTTATACGTTATACGTTATACGTTATACGTTATACGTTATACGTTATACATTACATGTTATACGTTATACGTTATACGTTATACGTTATACGTTATACGTTATACGTTATACGTTATACGTTATACGTTATACGTTATACGTTGTACATTATACGTTATACGTTATACGTTATACGTTGTACGTTATACGTTATAAGTTGTACGTTATACGATATACGTTATACGTTATTCATTATACGTTATACGTTATACATTACATGTCATACGTTATACGTTATACGTTATACGTTATACGTTAAACGTTATACGTTATACGTTATACGTCATACGTTATACGTTATTAGTAATACGTTATACGTGTTACGTTATACGTTGTACGCTATACGTTATACGTTATACGTTATACGTTATAAATTATACGTTATACGTCATAGGTTATACGTTATACGTTATACGTTATACGTTATACGTTATACGTTATACGTTATACGTTAAACGTTATACGTTATACGTTATACGTTATACGTTATACGGTATACGTTGTACGTTATACGTTATACGTTATACGTTATACGTTATACGTTATACGTTATACGTTATACGTTATACGTTATATTATACTTTATACGTTATACGTTATACGTTATACGTTATACGTTATACGTTATACGTTATACGTTATACGTTACACGTTATACGTCATAGGTTATACGTTATACATTATACGTTATACGTTATACGTTATACGTTATACGTTATACGTTATACGTCATAGGTTATACGTTATACGTTATACGTTATGCGTTATACGCTATACGTTATACGTTATACGTTATACGTTATACGTTATACGTTATACGTTATGCGTAATACGTTATACGTTATTAGTTATATGTTATACGGTATACGTTATACGTTGTACGTTACATGTTATACGTTATACGTTATACGTTATACGTTATACGTTATACGTTATACGTTATACGTTATACGTTATACATTACATGTTATACGTTATACGTTATACGTTATACGTTATACTTTATACCTTATACGTTATACGTTATACGTTATACGTTATACGTTATACTTTATACGTTATACGTTATAAGTTGTACGTTATACGATATACGTTATACGTTATTCTTTATACGTTCTTCGTTACACGTCATACGTTATACGTTATACGTTATACGTTTTAAGTTATTCGTCATACGTTATACGTTATACGCTATACGTTATACGTTATACGTTATACGTTACACGTTATACGTTATACGTTATACGTCATTCGTTATACGTTGTACGTTATACGTTATACGTTATACGTTATACGTTATACGTTATACTTTATACGTTATACGTTATACGTTATACGTTATACGTTATACGTTATACGTTATACGTTATACGTTATAGGTTATACGTTATACGTTATACGTTATACGTTACAAGTTATACGTTATACGTCATGGGTTATACGTTGAACGTTATACTTTATACGTAGCATGTAATGCGTCATACGCTTCACGTTATTCGTTATACGTTTTTCGTTACAAGTTATACGTTATACGTTATACGTTATACTTCATAGGTTATACGTTATACGTTATACGTTATACGTTATACATTATGCGTTAAACGTTTCACGTTATTCGTTATACGTTATACGTTATACGTTTTACGATATGCGATATACGTTATACGTTATACGATATACGTTAGACGTTATACTTTATACGTTATAGGGGTTACGTTATACGTTATACGTTATACGTTATTCGTAATACGTTATACGTTATACGTTATACTTTGTACGTTATACGTTATACGTTATACGTTATACGTTATACATTATACGTTATACGTTATACGTTATACGTTATACGTTATACGTTATACGTTATACGTTATGCGTTATACGTTATACGTTGTACGTTATACGTTATAAGTTGTACGTTATACGTTATACGTTATACGTTATACGTTAAACGTTATACGTTATACGTTATACGTCATACGTTATACGTTATTAGTAATACGTTATACGTGTTACGTTATACGTTGTACGCTATACGTTATACGTTATACGTTATACGTTATAAATTATACGTTATACGTCATAGGTTATACGTTATACGTTATACGTTATACGTTATACGTTATACGTTATACGTTATACGTTAAACGTTATACGTTATACGTTATACGTTATACGTTATACGGTATACGTTGTACGTTATACGTTATACGTTATACGTTATACGTTATACGTTATACGTTATACGTTATACGTTATACGTTATATTATACTTTATACGTTATACGTTATACGTTATACGTTATACGTTATACGTTATACGTTATACGTTATACGTTACACGTTATACGTCATAGGTTATACGTTATACATTATACGTTATACGTTATACGTTATACGTTATACGTTATACGTTATACGTCATAGGTTATACGTTATACGTTATACGTTATGCGTTATACGCTATACGTTATACGTTATACGTTATACGTTATACGTTATACGTTATACGTTATGCGTAATACGTTATACGTTATTAGTTATATGTTATACGGTATACGTTATACGTTGTACGTTACATGTTATACGTTATACGTTATACGTTATACGTTATACGTTATACGTTATACGTTATACGTTATACGTTATACATTACATGTTATACGTTATACGTTATACGTTATACGTTATACTTTATACCTTATACGTTATACGTTATACGTTATACGTTATACGTTATACTTTATACGTTATACGTTATAAGTTGTACGTTATACGATATACGTTATACGTTATTCTTTATACGTTCTTCGTTACACGTCATACGTTATACGTTATACGTTATACGTTTTAAGTTATTCGTCATACGTTATACGTTATACGCTATACGTTATACGTTATACGTTATACGTTACACGTTATACGTTATACGTTATACGTCATTCGTTATACGTTGTACGTTATACGTTATACGTTATACGTTATACGTTATACGTTATACTTTATACGTTATACGTTATACGTTATACGTTATACGTTATACGTTATACGTTATACGTTATACGTTATAGGTTATACGTTATACGTTATACGTTATACGTTACAAGTTATACGTTATACGTCATGGGTTATACGTTGAACGTTATACTTTATACGTAGCATGTAATGCGTCATACGCTTCACGTTATTCGTTATACGTTTTTCGTTACAAGTTATACGTTATACGTTATACGTTATACTTCATAGGTTATACGTTATACGTTATACGTTATACGTTATACATTATGCGTTAAACGTTTCACGTTATTCGTTATACGTTATACGTTATACGTTTTACGATATGCGATATACGTTATACGTTATACGATATACGTTAGACGTTATACTTTATACGTTATAGGGGTTACGTTATACGTTATACGTTATACGTTATTCGTAATACGTTATACGTTATACGTTATACTTTGTACGTTATACGTTATACGTTATACGTTATACGTTATACATTATACGTTATACGTTATACGTTATACGTTATACGTTATACGTTATACGTTATACGTTATGCGTTATACGTTATACGTTGTACGTTATACGTTATAAGTTGTACGTTATACGATATACGTTATACGTTATGCGTTATGCGTTCTTCGTTATACGTTATAGGTTATACGTTCTACGTTATACGTTATACGTTATACGTTATAAGTTATACGTTATACGTCATAGGTTATACGTTGAACGTTGTACGTTATACGTAGTATGTAATGCGTCATACGTTTTACGTTATTCGTTATACGTTATACGTTATACGTTATACGTTATACGTTATACGTTATACGTTATGCGTTATACGTTATACGTTATACGTTATACATTATACGTTATACGTTATACGTTATACGTTGTACGTTATACGATATACGTTATACGTTATTCGTTATACGTACTTCGTTACACGTTATACGTTATACGATATACGTTATACGTTATTTGTTATACGTACTTCGTCACACGTTATACGTTTTTCGTTACAAGTTATACGTCATACGTTATACGTTATACGTCATAAGTTATACGTTATACGTTATACGTTATACGTAATACGTTATACGTTATACGTTATACGTTATTGGTTATGCGTTATACGTTGTACGATATTCGTTATACGTTATACGTTATTAGTTATACGTTATACGGTATACGTTATACGTTGTACGTTACATGTTATACGTCATAGGTTATACGTTGAACGTTATACGTTATACGTAGTATGTAATGCGTCATACGTTTTACGTTATTCGTTATACGTTATACGTTATACGTAATACGTTATACGTTATACGTTATACGTTATACGTTATACGTTTTACGATATACGATATACGTTATACGTTATTCGTTATACGTTATACGTTATACGTTATACTTTATACGTTATACGTTATACGACATAGGTTATACGTTATACGTTATACGTTATACGTTATACGTCATACGTTATACGTTATACGTTATACGTTATACGTTATACGTTATACGTTATACGTTATACGTTATACGTTATACGTTATACGTTAAACGTTATACGTTATACGTTATACGTTATACGTTATACGTTATACGTTATACGTTTTACGATATTCGATATACGTTATACGTTATACGTTATACGTTATACGTTATACGTTATACTTTATACGGTATACGTTATACGTCATAGGTTATACGTTATACGTTATACGTTATACGTTATACGTTATACGTCATACGTTATACGTTATACGTTATGCGTTATACGTTATACGTTATACGTTATACGTTGTACGTTATACGTTATACGTTATACGTTATACGTTATACATTATACGTTATACGTTATACATTACATGTTATACGTTATACGTTATACGTTATACGTTATACGTTATACGTTATACGTTATACGTTATACGTTATACGTTATACGTTATACGTTATACGTTATACATTACATGTTATACGTTATACGTTATACGTTATGCGTTATACGTTATACGTTATACGTTATACGTTATACGTTATACGTTATACGTTATACGTTATACGTTATACGTTATACGTTATACGTTGTACGTTATACGTTATACGTTATACGTTATACGTTGTACGTTATACGTTATAAGTTGTACGTTATACGGTATACGTTATACGTTATTCATTATACGTTATACGTTATACATTACATGTCATACGTTATACGTTATACGTTATACGTTATACGTTATACGTTAAACGTTATACGTTATACGTTATACGTCATACGTTATACGTTATTAGTAATACGTTATACGTGATACGTTATACGTTGTACGCTATACGTTATACGTTATACGTTATACGTTATAAATTATACGTTATACGTCATAGGTTATACGTTATACGTTATACGTTATACGTTATACGTTATACGTTATACGTTATACGTTAAACGTTATACGTTATACGTTATACGTTATACGTTATACGGTATACGTTGTACGTTATACGTTATACGTTATACGTTATACGTTATACGTTATACGTTATGCGTTATACGTTATACGTTATACGTTATACATTATACGTTATACGTTATACGTTATACGTTGTACGTTATACGATATACGTTATACGTTATTCGTTATACGTACTTCGTTACACGTTATACGTTATACGATATACGTTATACGTTATTTGTTATACGTACTTCGTCACACGTTATACGTTTTTCGTTACAAGTTATACGTTATACGTTATACGTTATACGTCATAAGTTATCCGTTATACGTTATACGTTATGCGTAATACGTTTTACGTTATACGTTATACGTTATACGTTATGCGTTATACGTTGTACGATATTCGTTATACGTTATACGTTATTAGTTATACGTTATACGGTATACGTTATACGTTGTACGTTACATGTTATACGTCATAGGTTATACGTTGAACGTTATACGTTATACGTAGTATGTAATGCGTTATACGTTATACGTTATACGTTAAACGTTATACGTTATACGTTATACGTTATACGTTATACGTTATACGTTATACGTTTTACGATATTCGATATACGTTATACGTTATACGTTATGCGTTATACGTTATACGTTATACGTTATACTTTATACGGTATACGTTATACGTCATAGGTTATACGTTATACGTTATACGTTATACGTTATACGTTATACGTCATACGTTATACGTTATACGTTATGCGTTATAGGTTATACGTTATACGTTATACGTTGTACGTTATACGTTATACGTTATACGTTATACGTTATACATTATACGTTATACGTTATACATTACATGTTATACGTTATACGTTATACGTTATACGTTATACGTTATACGTTATACGTTATACGTTATACGTTATACGTTATACGTTATACGTTATACGTTACACGTTATACGTTATACGTTATACGTTATACGTTATACGATATACGTTATACGTTATACGTTATACGTTATACGTTGTACGTTATACGTTATACGTTATACGTTATACGTTATGCGTTATACGTTATACGTTATACGTTATACGTTGTACGTTATACGTTATACGTTATACGTTATACGTTATACATTATACGTTATACGTTATACATTACATGTTATACGTTATACGTTATACGTTATACGTTATACGTTATACGTTATACGTTATACGTTATACGTTATACGTTATACGTTATACGTTATACGTTATACGTTATACGTTATACGTTATACGTTATAGATTACATGTTATACGTTATACGTTATACGTTATACGTTATACGTTATACGTTATACGTTATACGTTATACGTTATACGTTATACGTTATACGTTATACGATATACGTTAGACGTTATACTTTATACGTTATAGGGGTTACGTTATACGTTATACGTTATACGTTATTCGTAATACGTTATACGTTATACGTTATACTTTGTACGTTATACGTTATACGTTATACGTTATACGTTATACATTATACGTTATACGTTATACGTTATACGTTATACGTTATACGTTATACGTTATACGTTATACGTTATGCGTTATACGTTATACGTTGTACGTTATACGTTATAAGTTGTACGTTATACGATATACGTTATACGTTATGCGTTATGCGTTCTTCGTTATACGTTATAGGTTATACGTTCTACGTTATACGTTATACGTTATACGTTATAAGTTATACGTTATACGTCATAGGTTATACGTTGAACGTTGTACGTTATACGTAGTATGTAATGCGTCATACGTTTTACGTTATTCGTTATACGTTATACGTTATACGTTATACGTTATACGTTATACGTTATACGTTATGCGTTATACGTTATACGTTATACGTTATACATTATACGTTATACGTTATACGTTATACGTTGTACGTTATACGATATACGTTATACGTTATTCGTTATACGTACTTCGTTACACGTTATACGTTATACGATATACGTTATACGTTATTTGTTATACGTACTTCGTCACACGTTATACGTTTTTCGTTACAAGTTATACGTTATACGCTATACGTTATACGTCATAAGTTATACGTTATACGTTATACGTTATGCGTAATACGTTATACGTTATACGTTATACGTTATTGGTTATGCGTTATACGTTGTACGATATTCGTTATACGTTATACGTTATTAGTTATACGTTATACGGTATACGTTATACGTTGTACGTTACATGTTATACGTCATAGGTTATACGTTGAACGTTATACGTTATACGTAGTATGTAATGCGTCATACGTTTTACGTTATTCGTTATACGTTATACGTTATACGTAATACGTTATACGTTATACGTTATACGTTATACGTTATACGTTTTACGATATACGATATACGTTATACGTTATACGTTATACGTTATACGTTATACGTTATACTTTATACGTTATACGTTATACGTCATAGGTTATACGTTATACGTTATACGTTATACGTTATACGTCATACGTTATACGTTATACGTTATACGTTATACGTTATACGTTATACGTTATACGTTATACGTTATACGTTATACGTTATACGTTAAACGTTATACGTTATACGTTATACGTTATACGTAATACGTTATACGTTATACGTTTTACGATATTCGATATACGTTATACGTTATACGTTATACGTTATACGTTATACGTTATACTTTATACGGTATACGTTATACGTCATAGGTTATACGTTATACGTTATACGTTATACGTTATACGTTATACGTCATACGTTATACGTTATACGTTATGCGTTATACGTTATACGTTATACGTTATACGTTGTACGTTATACGTTATACGTTATACGTTATACGTTATACATTATACGTTATACGTTATACATTACATGTTATACGTTATACGTTATACGTTATACGTTATACGTTATACGTTATACGTTATACGTTATACGTTATACGTTATACGTTATACGTTATACGTTATACGTTATACATTACATGTTATACGTTATACGTTATACGTTATACGTTATACGTTATACGTTATACGTTATACGTTATACGTTATACGTTATACGTTATACGTTATACGTTATACGTTATACGTTATACGTTGTACGTTATACGTTATACGTTATACGTTATACGTTGTACGTTATACGTTATAAGTTGTACGTTATACGGTATACGTTATACGTTATTCATTATACGTTATACGTTATACATTACATGTCATACGTTATACGTTATACGTTATACGTTATACGTTATACGTTATACGTTATACGTTATACGTGATACGTTATACGTTGTACGCTATACGTTATACGTTATACGTTATACGTTATAAATTATACGTTATACGTCATAGGTTATACGTTATACGTTATACGTTATACGTTATACGTTATACGTTATACGTTATACGTTAAACGTTATACGTTATACGTTATACGTTATACGTTATACGGTATACGTTGTACGTTATACGTTATACGTTATACGTTATACGTTATACGTTATACGTTATGCGTTATACGTTATACGTTATACGTTATACATTATACGTTATACGTTATACGTTATACGTTATACGTTGTACGTTATACGATATACGTTATACGTTATTCGTTATACGTACTTCGTTACACGTTATACGTTATACGATATACGTTATACGTTATTTGTTATACGTACTTCGTCACACGTTATACGTTTTTCGTTACAAGTTATACGTTATACGTTATACGTTATACGTCATAAGTTATCCGTTATACGTTATACGTTATGCGTAATACGTTATACGTTATACGTTATACGTTATACGTTATGCGTTATACGTTGTACGATATTCGTTATACGTTATACGTTATTAGTTATACGTTATACGGTATACGTTATACGTTGTACGTTACATGTTATACGTCATAGGTTATACGTTGAACGTTATACGTTATACGTAGTATGTAATGCGTTATACGTTATACGTTATACGTTAAACGTTATACGTTATACGTTATACGTTATACGTTATACGTTATACGTTATACGTTATACGTTTTACGATATTCGATATACGTTATACGTTATACGTTATACGTTATACGTTATACGTTATACGTTATACTTTATACGGTATACGTTATACGTCATAGGTTATACGTTATACGTTATACGTTATACGTTATACGTTATACGTCATACGTTATACGTTATACGTTATGCGTTATAGGTTATACGTTATACGTTATACGTTATACGTCATACGTTATACGTTATTAGTAATACGTTATACGTGATACGTTATACGTTGTACGCTATACGTTATACGTTATACGTTATACGTTATAAATTATACGTTATACGTCATAGGTTATACGTTATACGTTATACGTTATACGTTATACGTTATACGTTATACGTTATACGTTAAACGTTATACGTTATACGTTATACGTTATACGTTATACGGTATACGTTGTACGTTATACGTTATACGTTATACGTTATACGTTATACGTTATACGTTATACGTTATACGTTATACGTTATATTATACTTTATACGTTATACGTTATACGTTATACGTTATACGTTATACGTTATACGTTATACGTTACACGTTATACGTCATAGGTTATACGTTATACATTATACGTTATACGTTATACGTTATACGTTATACGTTATACGTTATACGTCATAGGTTATACGTTATACGTTATACGTTATGCGTTATACGCTATACGTTATACGTTATACGTTATACGTTATACGTTATACGTTATACGTTATACGTTATACGTTATGCGTAATACGTTATACGTTATTAGTTATATGTTATACGGTATACGTTATACGTTGTACATTACATGTTATACGTTATACGTTATACGTTATACGTTATACGTTATACGTTATACGTTATACGTTATACATTACATGTTATACGTTATACGTTATACGTTATACGTTATACGTTATACGTTATACGTTATACGTTATACGTTATACGTTATACGTTATACGTTGTACGTTATACGTTATACGTTATACGTTATACGTTGTACGTTATACGTTATAAGTTGTACGTTATACGATATACGTTATACTTTATACGTTATACGTTATACGTTATACGTTATACGTTATACGTTATACTTTATACGTTATACGTTATAAGTTGTACGTTATACGATATACGTTATACGTTATTCTTTATACGTTCTTCGTTACACGTCATACGTTATACGTTATACGTTATACGTTTTAAGTTATTCGTCATACGATATACGTTATACGCTATACGTTATACGTTATACGTTATACGTTATACGTTATACGTTATACGTTATACGTTATTCGTTATACGTTGTACGTTATACGTTATACGTTATACGTTATACGTTATACGTTATACTTTATACGTTATACGTTATACGTTATACGTTATACGTTATACGTTATACGTTATACATTATACGTTATACGTTATAGGTTATACGTTATACGTTATACGTTATACGTTACAAGTTATACGTTATACGTCATGGGTTATACGTTGAACGTTATACTTTATACGTAGCATGTAATGCGTCATACGCTTTACGTTATTCGTTATACGTTTTTCGTTACAAGTTATACGTTATACGTTATACGTTATACTTCATAGGTTATACGTTATACGTTATACGTTATACGTTATACATTATGCGTTAAACGTTTCACGTTATTCGTTATACGTTATACGTTATACGTTTTACGATATACGATATACGTTATACGTTATACGATATACGTTAGACGTTATACTTAATACGTTATAGGGGTTACGTTATACGTTATACGTTATACGTTATTCGTAATACGTTATACGTTATACGTTATACTTTGTACGTTATACGTTATACGTTATACGTTATACGTTATACATTATACGTTATACGTTATACATTACATGTTATGCGTTATACGTTATACGTTGTACGTTATACGTTATAAGTTGTACGTTATACGATATACGTTATACGTTATGCGTTATGCGTTCTTCGTTATACGTTATAGGTTATACGTTCTACGTTATACGTTATACGTTATACGTTATAAGTTATACGTTATACGTCATAGGTTATACGTTGAACGTTGTACGTTATACGTAGTATGTAATGCGTCATACGTTTTACGTTATTCGTTATACGTTATACGTTATACGTTATACGTTATACGTTATACGTTATACGTTATGCGTTATACGTTATACGTTATACGTTATACATTAAACGTTATACGTTATACGTTATACGTTGTACGTTATACGATATACGTTATACGTTATTCGTTATACGTACTTCGTTACACGTTATACGTTGTACGATATACGTTATACGTTATTTGTTATACGTACTTCGTCACACGTTATACGTTTTTCTATACAAGTTATACGTTATACGTTATACGTTATACGTCATAAGTTATACGTTATACGTTATACGTTATGCGTAATACGTTATACGTTATACGTTATACGTTATACCTTATGCGTTATACGTTGTACGATATTCGTTATACGTTATACGTTATTAGTTATACGTTATACGGTATACGTTATACGTTGTACGTTACATGTTATACGTCATAGGTTATACGTTGAACGTTATACGTTATACGTAGTATGTAATGCGTCATACGTTTTACGTTATTCGTTATACGTTATACGTTATACGTAATACGTTATATGTTATACGTTATACGTTATACGTTATACGTTATACGTTATACGTTATACGTTATACGTTATACTTTATACGTTATACGTTATACGTCATAGGTTATACGTTATACGTTATACGTTATACGTTATACGTCATACGTTATACGTTATACGTTATACGTTATACGTTATACGTTATACGTTATACGTTATACGTTATACGTTATACGTTATACGTTAAACGTTATACGTTATACGTTATACGTTATACGTTATACGTTATACGTTATACGTTTTACGATATTCGATATACGTTATACGTTATACGTTATACGTTATACGTTATACGTTATACGTTATACGTTATACTTTATACGGTATACGTTATACGTCATAGGTTATACGTTATACGTTATACGTTATACGTTATACGTTATACGTCATACGTTATACGTTATACGTTATGCGTTATACGTTATACGTTATACGTTATACGTTGTACGTTATACGTTATACGTTATACGTTATACGTTATACATTATACGTTATACGTTATACATTACATGTTATACGTTATACGTTATACGTTATACGTTATACGTTATACGTTATACGTTATACGTTATACGTTATACGTTATACGTTATACATTACATGTTATACGTTATACGTTATACGTTATATGTTATACGTTATACGTTATACGTTATACGTTATACGTTATACGTTACACGTTATACGTTATACGTTGTACGTTATACGTTATACGTTATACGTTATACGTTGTACGTTATACGTTATAAGTTGTACGTTATACGGTATACGTTATACGTTATTCATTATACGTTATACGTTATACATTACATGTCATACGTTATACGTTATACGTTATACGTTATACGTTAAACGTTATACGTTATACGTTATACGTCATACGTTATACGTTATTAATAATACGTTATACGTGATACGTTATACGTTGTACGCTATACGTTATACGTTATACGTTATACGTTATAAATTATACGTTATACGTCATAGGTTATACGTTATACGTTATACGTTATACGTTATACGTTATACGTTATACGTTATACGTTAAACGTTATACGTTATACGTTATACGTTATACGTTATACGGTATACGTTGTACGTTATACGTTATACGTTATACGTTATACGTTATACGTTATACGTTATGCGTTATACGTTATACGTTATACGTTATACATTATACGTTATACGTTATACGTTATACGTTGTACGTTATACGATATACGTTATACGTTATTCGTTATACGTACTTCGTTACACGTTATACGTTATACGATATACGTTATACGTTATTTGTTATACGTACTTCGTCACACGTTATACGTTTTTCGTTACAAGTTATACGTTATACGTTATACGTTATACGTCATAAGTTATACGTTATACGTTATACGTTATGCGTAATACGTTATACGTTATACGTTATACGTTATACGTTATGCGTTATACGTTGTACGATATTCGTTATACGTTATACGTTATTAGTTATACGTTATACGGTATACGTTATACGTTGTACGTTACATGTTATACGTCATAGGTTATACGTTGAACGTTATACGTTATACGTAGTATGTAATGCGTCATACGTTTTACGTTATTCGTTATACGTTATACGTTATACGTAATACGTTATACGTTATACGTTATACGTTATACGTTATACGTTTTACGATATACGATATACGTTATACGTTATACGTTATACGTTATACGTTATACGTTATACTTTATACGTTATACGTTATACGTCATAGGTTATACGTTATACGTTATACGTTATACGTTATACGTCATACGTTATACGTTATACGTTATACGTTATACGTTATACGTTATACGTTATACGTTATACGTTATACGTTATACGTTATACGTTAAACGTTATACGTTATACGTTATACGTTATACGTTATACGTTATACGTTATACGTTATACGTTTTACGATATTCGATATACGTTATACGTTATACGTTATACGTTATACGTTATACGTTATACGTTATACGTTATACTTTATACGGTATACGTTATACGTCATAGGTTATACGTTATACGTTATACGTTATACGTTATACGTTATACGTCATACGTTATACGTTATACGTTATGCGTTATAGGTTATACGTTATACGTTATACGTTGTACGTTATACGTTATACGTTATACGTTATACGTTATACATTATACGTTATACGTTATACATTACATGTTATACGTTATACGTTATACGTTATACGTTATACGTTATACGTTATACGTTATACGTTATACGTTATACGTTATACGTTATACATTACATGTTATACGCTATACGTTATACGTTATACGTTATACGTTATACGTTATACGATATACGTTATACGTTATACGTTATACGTTATACGTTGTACGTTATACGTTATACGTTATACGTTATACGTTGTACGTTATACGTTATAAGTTGTACGTTATACGATATACGTTATACGTTATTCATTATACGTTATACGTTATACATTACATGTCATACGTTATACGTTATACGTTATACGTTATACGTTATACGTTATACGTTATACGTTATACGTTATACGTTATACGTTATACATTACATGTTATACGCTATACGTTATACGTTATACGTTATACGTTATACGTTATACGATATACGTTATACGTTATACGTTATACGTTATACGTTGTACGTTATACGTTATACGTTATACGTTATACGTTGTACGTTATACGTTATAAGTTGTACGTTATACGATATGCGTTATACGTTATTCATTATACGTTATACGTTATACATTACATGTCATACGTTATACGTTATACGTTATACGTTATACGTTAAACGTTATACGTTATACGTTATACGTCATACGTTATACGTTATTAGTAATACGTTATACGTGATACGTTATACGTTGTACGCTATACGTTATACGTTATACGTTATACGTTATAAATTATACGTTATACGTCATAGGTTATACGTTATACGTTATACGTTATACGTTATACGTTATACGTTATACGTTATACGTTATACGTTAAACGTTATACGTTATACGTTATACGTTATACGTTATACGGTATACGTTGTACGTTATACGTTATACGTTATACGTTATACGTTATACGTTATACGTTATACGTTATACGTTATACGTTATACGTTATATTATACTTTCTACGTTATACGTTATACGTTATACGTTATACGTTATACGTTATACGTTATACGTTACACGTTATACGTTATACGTTATACGTTATACGTTATACGTTATATGTTATACGTTATACGTTATACGTTATACGTTATACGTTATACGTTATACGTTATACGTTATACGTTATACGTTATGCGTAATACGTTATACGTTATTAGTTATATGTTATACGGTATACGTTATACGTTATACGTCATAGGTTATACGTTGGACGTTATACGTTATACGTAGCATGTAATGCGTCATACGTTTTACGTTATTCGTTATACGTTTTTCGTTACAAGTAATACGTTATACGTTATACGTTATACGTCATAGGTTATACGTTATACATTATACGTTATACGTTATACGTTATACGTTATACGTTATACGTTATACGTCATAGGTTATACGTTATACGTTATACGTTATGCGTTATACGCTATACGTTATACGTTATACGTTATACGTTATACGTTATACGTTATACGTTATACGTTATGCGTAATACGTTATACGTTATTAGTTATATGTTATACGGTATACGTTATACGTTATACGTCATAGGTTATACGTTGGACGTTATACGTTATACGTAGCATGTAATGCGTCATACGTTTTACGTTATTCGTTATACGTTTTTCGTTACAAGTAATACGTTATACGTTATACGTTATACGTCATAGGTTATACGTTGGACGTTATACGTTATACGTAGCATGTAATGCGTCATACGTTTTACGTTATTCGTTATACGTTTTTCGTTACAAGTAATACGTTATACGTTATACGTTATACGTCATAGGTTATACGTTATACATTATACGTTATACGTTATACGTTATACGTTATACGTTATACGTTATACGTCATAGGTTATACGTTATACGTTATACGTTATGCGTTATACGCTATACGTTATACGTTATACGTTATACGTTATACGTTATACGTTATACGTTATACGTTATGCGTAATACGTTATACGTTATTAGTTATATGTTATACGGTATACGTTATACGTTATACGTCATAGGTTATACGTTGGACGTTATACGTTATACGTAGCATGTAATGCGTCATACGTTTTACGTTATTCGTTATACGTTTTTCGTTACAAGTAATACGTTATACGTTATACGTTATACGTCATAGGTTATACGTTATACGTTATACGTTATACGTTATACGTTATACGTTATACATTATGCGTTATACGTTTTACGTTATTCGTTATACGTTATACGTTATACGATATACGTTATACGTATTACGTTATACGTTATACGTTATACGTTATACGTTATACGTTATACGTTATACGTTATACGTTATACGTAATACGTTATACGTTATACGTTATACGTTATACGTAATACGTTATACGTTTTACGTTATACGTTATACGTTATACGTTATACGTTATACGTTATACGTTATACGTTATACGTTATACGTTATACGTTATACGTTATACGTTATACGTTATACGTTATACGTTATACGTTATACGTTATACGTTATATGTTATACGTTATACGTTATACGTTATACGTTATACGTTATACGTTATACGTTATACGTTATACGTTATACGTTATACGTTATACGTTATACGTCATAGGTTATACGTTATACGATATACGTTATACGTATTACGTTATACGTTATACGTTATACGTTATACGTTATACGTTATACGTTATACGTTATACGTTATACGTTATACGTTATACGTTATACGTTATACGTTATACGTTATACGTTATACGTAATACGTTATACGTTATACGTTATACGTTATACGTTATACGTTATACGTTATACGTTATACGTTATACGTTATACGTTATTAGTTATACGTTATACGGTATACGTTATACGATGTACGTTACATGTTATACGTCATAGGTTATACGTTGAACGTTATACGTTATACGTAGTATGTAATGCATCATACGTTTTACGTTATTCGTTATACGTTTTTCGTTACAAGTTATACGTTATACGTTATACATTATACGTTATACATTACATGTTATACGTTATACGTTATACGTTATACGTTATACGTTATACGTTATACGTTATACGTTATACGTTATACGTTATACGTTATACGTTATACTTTATACGTTATACGTTATACGTTATACGTTATACGTTATACGTTATACGTTATACGTTATACATTAAATGTTATACGTTATACGTTATACGTTATACGTTATACGTTATACGTTTTACGTTATACGTTGTACGTTATACGTTATACGTTATACGTTATACGTTGTACGTTATACGTTATAAGTTGTACGTTATACGATATACGTTATACGTTATTCGTTATACGTATTTCGTTACACGTTATACGTTATACGTTATACGTTATACGTTTTACGATTTTCGATATACGTTATACGTTATACGTTATACGTTATACGTTATACGTTATACGTTATACTTTATACGTTATACGTTATACGTCATAGGTTATACGTTATACGTTATACGTTATACGTTATACGTTATACGTCATACGTTATACGTTATACGTTATACGTTATACGTTATACGTTATACTTTATACGTTATACGTTATACGTTATACTTTATACGTTATACGTTATACGTTATACGTTATACGTTATACGTTATACGTTATACGTTATACATTAAATGTTATACGTTATACGTTATACGTTATACGTTATACGTTATACGTTTTACGTTATACGTTGTACGTTATACGTTATACGTTATACGTTATACGTTGTACGTTATACGTTATAAGTTGTACGTTATACGATATACGTTATACGTTATTCGTTATACGTATTTCGTTACACGTTATACGTTATACGTTATACGTTATACGTTTTACGATTTTCGATATACGTTATACGTTATACGTTATACGTTATACGTTATACGTTATACGTTATACTTTATACGTTATACGTTATACGTCATAGGTTATACGTTATACGTTATACGTTATACGTTATACGTTATACGTCATACGTTATACGTTACACGTTATACGTTATACGTTATACGTTATACGTTATACGTTATACGTTATACGTTATACGTTATACGTTATGCGTTTTACGTTGTTCGTTATATGTTATACGTTATACGTTATACGTTATACGTTATACGTTGTACGTTATACGTTATAAGTTGTACGTTATACGTTATACGTTATACGTTATACGTTATACGTTTTACGTTATGCGTTGTACGTTATACGTTATACGTTATACGTTATACGTTGTACGTTATACGTTATACGTTATACGTTATACGTTATACGTTATACGTTATACGTTATACGTTATACGTTATACGTTATACGTTATACGTTATACGTTATACGTTATACGTTATACGTTATACGTTATACGTTATACGTTATACGTTATACGTTATACGTTATACGTTATACGTTATACGTTATACGTTATACGTTATACGTCATAGGTTATACGTTATACGATATACGTTATACGTATTACGTTATACGTTATACGTTATACGTTATACGTTATACGTTATACGTTATACGTTATACGTTATACGTTATACGTTATACGTTATACGTTATACGTTATACGTAATACGTTATACGTTATACGTTATACGTTATACGTTATACGTTATACGTTATACGTTATACGCTATACGTTATACGTTATACGTTATTAGTTATACGTTATACGGTATACGTTATACGTTACATGTTATACGTCATAGGTTATACGTTGAACGTTATACGTTATACGTAGTATGTAATGCATCATACGTTTTACGTTATTCGTTATACGTTTTTCGTTACAAGTTATACGTTATACGTTATACATTATACGTTATACATTACATGTTATACGTTATACGTTATACGTTATACGTTATACGTTATACGTTATACGTTATACGTTATACGTTATACGTTATACGTTATACGTTATACGTTATACGTTATACGTTATACGTTATACGTTTTACGTTATACGTTATACGTTATACATTACATGTTATACGTTATACGTTATACGTTATACGTTATACGTTATACGTTATACGTTATACGTTATACGTTATACGTTGTACGTTATACGTTATACGTTATACGTTATACGTTGTACGTTATACGTTATACGTTATAAGTTGTACGTTATACGATATACGTTATACGTTATTCGTTATACGTATTTCGTTACACGTTATACGTTATACGTTATACGTTATACGTTTTACGATATTCGATATACGTTATACGTTATACGTTATACGTTATACATTATACGTTATACGTTATACTTTATACGTTATACGTTATACGTTATACGTTATACGTCATAGGTTATACGTTATACGTTATACGTTATACGTTATACGTTATACGTCATACGTTATACGTTATACGTTATACGTTATACGTTATACGTTATACGTTATACGTTATACGTTATACGTTATGCGTTTTACGTTATTCGTTATATGTTATACGTTATACGATATGCGTTATACGTTATACTTTATACGGGATACGTTATACGTCATACGTTATACGTTATACGTTATACGTCATACGTTATACGTTATACGTTATACGTTATACGTTATACATTACATGTTAAACGTTATACGTTATACGTTATACGTTATACGTTATACGTTATACGTTGTACGTTATACGTTGTACGTTACACGTTATACGTTATACGTTATACGTTGTACGTTATACGTTATACGTCATAGGTTATACGTTATACGTTATACGTTATACGTTATACGTTATACGTCATACGTTATACGTTATACGTTATACGTTATACGTTATACGTTATACGTTATACGTTATACGTTATACGTTATGCGTTTTACGTTATTCGTTATATGTTATACGTTATACGATATGCGTTATACGTTATACTTTATACGGGATACGTTATACGTCATACGTTATACGTTATACGTTATACGTCATACGTTATACGTTATACGTTATACGTTATACGTTATACATTACATGTTAAACGTTATACGTTATACGTTATACGTTATACGTTATACGTTATACGTTATACGTTATACGTTGTACGTTATACGTTGTACGTTACACGTTATACGTTATACGTTATACGTTGTACGTTATACGTTATAAGTTGTACGTTATACGATATACGTTATACGTTATACGTTATTCGTTATACTTACTTCGTTACACGTTATACGTTATACGCTATACGTTATACGTTTTACGATATTCGATATACGTTATACGTTATACGTTATACGTTATACGTTATACGTTATACGTTATACGTAATACGTTATACGTTATACGTTATACATTACATGTTATACGTTATACGTTATACGTTATACGTTATACGTTATACGTTATACGTTATACGTTATGCGTTATACGTTATACGTTATACGTTATACGTTATACGTTGTACGTTATACGTTATACGTAATACGTTATACGTTGTACGTTATACGTTATACGATATACCTTATACGTTATGCGTCTTACGTTATTCGTTATATGTTATACGTTATACGATATGCGTTATACGTTATACTTTATACGGGATACGTTATACGTTATACGTTATACGTTATACGTTATACGTTATACGTCATACGTTATACGTTATACGTTATACGTTATACGTTATACGATATTCGATATACGTTATACGTTATACGTTATACGTTATACGTTATACGTTATACGTTATACGTTATACGTTATACTTTATACGTTATACGTTATACGTCATAGGTTATACGTTATACGTTATACGTTATACGTTATACGTTATACGTTATACGTTATACGTTATACGTTATACGTTATACGTTATACGTTATACGTTATACGTTATACGTTATACGTTATGAGTTATACGTTATACATTATACGTTATACGTTATACGTTATACGTTATACGTTATACGTTATACGTTATACGTTATACGTTATACGTTATACGTTATACGTTATACGTTATACGTTATACGTTATACGTTATACGTTATACGTTATACGTTATACGTTATACGTTATACGTTATACGTTATACGTTATACGTTATACGTTATACGTTATACGTTATACGTTATACGTTATACGCTATACGTTATACGTTACACGTTATACGTTATACGTTATACGTTATACGTTATACGTTATACGTTATACGTTATACGCTATACGTTATACGTTATTCGTTATACGTTATACGGTATACGTTATACGTTATACGTTATACGTTATACGTTATATGTTATACGTTATACGTTATACGTTATACGTTATACGTTATACGTTATACGTTATACGTTATACGTTATACGTTACACGTTATACGTTACACGTTATACGTTATACGTTATACGTTATACGTTATACGTTATACGTTATACGTTATACGTTATACGTTATACGTTATACGTTATACGTTATACGTTATACGTTGTACGTTATACGTTATAAGTTGTACGTTATACGATATACGTTATACGTTATTCTTTATACGTTCTTCGTTACACGTCATACGTTATACGTTATACGTTATACGTCTTACGTTACTCATTATACGTTATACGTTATACGATATACGTTATACGTTATACGTTATACGTTATACGTTATACGTTATACTTTGTACGTTATGGGTGTTACGTTATACGTTTTACGTTATACGTTATTCGTAATACGTTATACGTGATACGTTATACGTTGTACGTTATACGTTATACGTTATACGTTACACGCTATACATTATATGTTATACGTTATACATTACATGTTATACGTTATACGTTATACGTTATACGATATACGTTATACGTTATACGTTATACGTTATACGTTATACGTTATACGTTATACGTTATACGTTATACGTTATACGTTATACGTTATACGTTATACGTTATACGTTATACGTTACACGTTATACGTTGTACGTTATACGTTATAAGTTATACGTTATACGATATACGTTATACGTTATTCGTTATACGTACTTCGTTACACGTTATACGTTATACGTTATACGTTATACGTTTTACGATATACGATATACGTTATACGTTATTCTTTATACGTTCTTTGTTACACGTTATACGTTATACGTTATACGTTATACGTTTTACGTTATTCATTATACGTTATACGTTATACGATATACGTTATACGTTATACGTTATACGTTATACGTTATACGTTATACGTTATGCGTTATACGTTATACGTTATACGTTATACGTTATACGTTATACGTTATACGTTATACGTTATACGTTATACGTTATACGTTATACGTTATACGTTATACGTTATACGTTATACGTTATACGTTATACGTTATACGTTATACGTTATACGTTATACGTTATACGTTATACGATATACGTTATACGTTATACGTTATACGTTATACGTTATACGTTATGCGTTATACGTTATACGTTATACGTTATACGTTATACGTTATACGTTATACGTTATACGTTATACGTTATACGTTATACGTTATACGTTATACGTTATACGTTATACGTTATACGTTATACGTTATACGTTATACGTTATACGTTATACGTTATACGTTATACGTTATACGTTATACGTTATACGTTATACGTTATACGTTATACGTTATACGTTATACGTTGTACGTTATACGTTATAAGTTGTACGTTATACGATATACGTTATACGTTATTCTTTATACGTTATACGTTATACGATATACGTTATACGTTATACGTTATAGGTGTTACGTTATACGTTATACGTTATACGTTATTCGTAATACGTTATACGTGATACGTTATACGTTATACGTTATACGTTATACGTTATACGTTATACGTTATACGTTATACGTTATACGTTATACGTTATACGTTATACGTTATACGTTTTTCGTTATTCATTATACGTTATACGTTATACGATATACGTTATACGTTATACGTTATACGTTATACGTTATACGTTATACGTTATACTTTATACGTTATAGGTGTTACGTTATACGTTATACGTTATACGTTATTCGTAATACGTTATACGTGATACGTTATACGTTATACGTTATACGTTATACGTTATACGTTATACGTTATACGTTATACGTTATACGTTATACGTTATACGTTATACGTTATACGATATACGTTATACGTTATACGTTATACGTTATACGTTATACGTTATGCGTTATACGTTATACGTTATACGTTATACGTTATACGTTATACGTTATACGTTATGCGTTTTACGTTATTCGTTATATGTTATACGTTATACGATATGCGTTATACGTTATACTTTATACGGGATACGTTATACGTCATACGTTATACGTTATACGTTATACGTCATACGTTATACGTTATACGTTATACGTTATACGTTATACATTACATGTTAAACGTTATACGTTATACGTTATACGTTATACGTTATACGTTATACGTTGTACGTTATACGTTGTACGTTACACGTTATACGTTATACGTTATACGTTGTACGTTATACGTTATACGTCATAGGTTATACGTTATACGTTATACGTTATACGTTATACGTTATACGTCATACGTTATACGTTATACGTTATACGTTATACGTTATACGTTATACGTTATACGTTATACGTTATACGTTATGCGTTTTACGTTATTCGTTATATGTTATACGTTATACGATATGCGTTATACGTTATACTTTATACGGGATACGTTATACGTCATACGTTATACGTTATACGTTATACGTCATACGTTATACGTTATACGTTATACGTTATACGTTATACATTACATGTTAAACGTTATACGTTATACGTTATACGTTATACGTTATACGTTATACGTTATACGTTATACGTTGTACGTTATACGTTGTACGTTACACGTTATACGTTATACGTTATACGTTGTACGTTATACGTTATAAGTTGTACGTTATACGATATACGTTATACGTTATACGTTATTCGTTATACTTACTTCGTTACACGTTATACGTTATACGCTATACGTTATACGTTTTACGATATTCGATATACGTTATACGTTATACGTTATACGTTATACGTTATACGTTATACGTTATACGTAATACGTTATACGTTATACGTTATACATTACATGTTATACGTTATACGTTATACGTTATACGTTATACGTTATACGTTATACGTTATACGTTATGCGTTATACGTTATACGTTATACGTTATACGTTATACGTTGTACGTTATACGTTATACGTAATACGTTATACGTTGTACGTTATACGTTATACGATATACCTTATACGTTATGCGTCTTACGTTATTCGTTATATGTTATACGTTATACGATATGCGTTATACGTTATACTTTATACGGGATACGTTATACGTTATACGTTATACGTTATACGTTATACGTTATACGTCATACGTTATACGTTATACGTTATACGTTATACGTTATACGATATTCGATATACGTTATACGTTATACGTTATACGTTATACGTTATACGTTATACGTTATACGTTATACGTTATACTTTATACGTTATACGTTATACGTCATAGGTTATACGTTATACGTTATACGTTATACGTTATACGTTATACGTTATACGTTATACGTTATACGTTATACGTTATACGTTATACGTTATACGTTATACGTTATACGTTATACGTTATGAGTTATACGTTATACATTATACGTTATACGTTATACGTTATACGTTATACGTTATACGTTATACGTTATACGTTATACGTTATACGTTATACGTTATACGTTATACGTTATACGTTATACGTTATACGTTATACGTTATACGTTATACGTTATACGTTATACGTTATACGTTATACGTTATACGTTATACGTTATACGTTATACGTTATACGTTATACGTTATACGTTATACGCTATACGTTATACGTTACACGTTATACGTTATACGTTATACGTTATACGTTATACGTTATACGTTATACGTTATACGCTATACGTTATACGTTATTCGTTATACGTTATACGGTATACGTTATACGTTATACGTTATACGTTATACGTTATATGTTATACGTTATACGTTATACGTTATACGTTATACGTTATACGTTATACGTTATACGTTATACGTTATACGTTATACGTTACACGTTATACGTTACACGTTATACGTTATACGTTATACGTTATACGTTATACGTTATACGTTATACGTTATACGTTATACGTTATACGTTATACGTTATACGTTATACGTTATACGTTGTACGTTATACGTTATAAGTTGTACGTTATACGATATACGTTATACGTTATTCTTTATACGTTCTTCGTTACACGTCATACGTTATACGTTATACGTTATACGTCTTACGTTACTCATTATACGTTATACGTTATACGATATACGTTATACGTTATACGTTATACGTTATACGTTATACGTTATACTTTGTACGTTATGGGTGTTACGTTATACGTTTTACGTTATACGTTATTCGTAATACGTTATACGTGATACGTTATACGTTGTACGTTATACGTTATACGTTATACGTTACACGCTATACATTATATGTTATACGTTATACATTACATGTTATACGTTATACGTTATACGTTATACGATATACGTTATACGTTATACGTTATACGTTATACGTTATACGTTATACGTTATACGTTATACGTTATACGTTATACGTTATACGTTATACGTTATACGTTATACGTTATACGTTACACGTTATACGTTGTACGTTATACGTTATAAGTTATACGTTATACGATATACGTTATACGTTATTCGTTATACGTACTTCGTTACACGTTATACGTTATACGTTATACGTTATACGTTTTACGATATACGATATACGTTATACGTTATTCTTTATACGTTCTTTGTTACACGTTATACGTTATACGTTATACGTTATACGTTTTACGTTATTCATTATACGTTATACGTTATACGATATACGTTATACGTTATACGTTATACGTTATACGTTATACGTTATACGTTATGCGTTATACGTTATACGTTATACGTTATACGTTATACGTTATACGTTATACGTTATACGTTATACGTTATACGTTATACGTTATACGTTATACGTTATACGTTATACGTTATACGTTATACGTTATACGTTATACGTTATACGTTATACGTTATACGTTATACGTTATACGATATACGTTATACGTTATACGTTATACGTTATACGTTATACGTTATGCGTTATACGTTATACGTTATACGTTATACGTTATACGTTATACGTTATACGTTATACGTTATACGTTATACGTTATACGTTATACGTTATACGTTATACGTTATACGTTATACGTTATACGTTATACGTTATACGTTATACGTTATACGTTATACGTTATACGTTATACGTTATACGTTATACGTTATACGTTATACGTTATACGTTATACGTTATACGTTGTACGTTATACGTTATAAGTTGTACGTTATACGATATACGTTATACGTTATTCTTTATACGTTATACGTTATACGATATACGTTATACGTTATACGTTATAGGTGTTACGTTATACGTTATACGTTATACGTTATTCGTAATACGTTATACGTGATACGTTATACGTTATACGTTATACGTTATACGTTATACGTTATACGTTATACGTTATACGTTATACGTTATACGTTATACGTTATACGTTATACGTTTTTCGTTATTCATTATACGTTATACGTTATACGATATACGTTATACGTTATACGTTATACGTTATACGTTATACGTTATACGTTATACTTTATACGTTATAGGTGTTACGTTATACGTTATACGTTATACGTTATTCGTAATACGTTATACGTGATACGTTGTACGTTATACGATATACGTTATACGTTATTCTTTATACGTTCTTCGTTACACGTTATACGTTATACGTTATACGTTATACGTTTTACGTTATTCATTATATGTTATACGTTATACGATATACGTTATACGTTATACGTTATACGTTATACGTTATACGTTATACTTTATACGTTATAGGAGTTACGTTATACGTTATACGTTATACGTTATTCGTAATACGTTATCCATGATACGTTATACGTTGTACGTTATACATTATGCGTTATACGTTTTACGTTATACGTTATACGTTATACGTTATACGTTATACGTTATACGTTATACGTTAGACGTTATACGATATCCGTTATACGTTATACGTTATACGTTATACGTTATACGTTATACGTTATACGTTATACGTTATACGTTATGCGTTATACGTTATACGTTATAGGTTATACGTTATACGTTATACGTTATACGTTATACGTTATACGTTATACGTTATACGTTATACGTTATACGTTATACGTTATACGTTATACGTTATACGTTATACGTTATACGTTATACGTTATACGTTATACGTTATACGTTATACGTTATACGTTATACGTTATACGTTATACATTACATGTTATACGTTATACGTTATACGTTATACGTTATACGTTATACGTTATACGATATACGTTATACGTTATACGTTATACGTTATACGTTATACGTTATACGTTATACATTACATGTTATACGTTATACGTTATACGTTATACGTTATACGTTATACGTTATACGTTATACGTTATACGTTATACGTTATACGATATACGTTATACGTAATACGTTATACGTTATACGTTATACGTTATACGTTATACGTTATACGTTATACGTTATACGTTATACGTTATACGTTATACGTTATACGTTGTACGTTACATGTTATACGTCATAGGTTATACGTTGAACGTTATACGTTATACGTAGTATGTAATGCATCATACGTTTTACGTTATTCGTTATACGTTTTTCGTTACAAGTTATACGTTATACGTTATACATTATACGTTATACGTTATACATTACATGTTATACGTTATACGTTATACGTTGTACGTTTTACGTTATACGTTATACGTTATACGTTATACGTTATACGTTATACGTTATACGTTATACGTTATACGTTATACGTTATACGTTATACGTTATACGTTATACGTTATACATTACATGTTATACGTTATACGTTATACGTTATACGTTATACGTTATACGTTATACGTTATACGTTATACGTTGTACGTTATACGTTATACGTTATACGTTATACGTTGTACGTTATACGTTGTACTTTATACGATATACGTTATACGTTATTCGTTATACGTACTTCGGTACACGTTATACGTTATACGTTATACGTTATACGTTTTACGATATTCGATATACGTTATACGTTATACGTTATACGTTATACGTTATACGTTATACGTTATACGTTATACGTTATACGTTATACGTTATACGTTATACGTTGTACGTTACATGTTATACGTTATACGTTATACGTTATACGATATACGTTATACGTTATACGTTATACGTTGTACGTTATACGCTACACGTTACATGTTATACGTTGTACGTTATACGCTACACGTTACATGTTATACGTTATACATTATACGTTATACGTTATACGTTATACGTTATACGTTATACGTTATACGTTATACGTTATACGTTATACGTTATACGTTATACGTTATACGTTATGAGTTATACGTTATACATTATACGTTATACGTTATACGTTATACGTTATACGTTATACGTTATACGTTATACGTTATACGTTATACGTTATACGTTATACGTTATACGTTATACGTTATACGTTATACGTTATACGTTATACGTTATACGTTATACGTTATACGTTATACGTTATACGTTATACGTTATACGTTATACGTCATAGGTTATACGTTATACGTTATACGTTATACGTTATACGTTATACGTTATACGTTATACGTTATACGTTATACGTTATACGTTATACATTACATGTTATACGTTATACGTTATACGTTATACGTTATACGTTATACGATATACGTTATACGTTATACGTTATACGTTATACGTTATACGTTATACGTTATACATTACATGTTATACGTTATACGTTATACGTTATACGTTATACGTTATACGTTATACGTTATACGTTATACGTTATACGTTATACGATATACGTTATACGTTATACGTTATACGTTATACGTTATACGTTATACGTTATACGTTATACGTTATACGTTATACGTTATACGTTATACGTTATACGTTATACGTTATACGTTGTACGTTACATGTTATACGTCATAGGTTATACGTTGAACGTTATACGTTATACGTAGTATGTAATGCATCATACGTTTTACGTTATTCGTTATACGTTTTTCGTTACAAGTTATACGTTATACGTTATACATTATACGTTATACGTTATACATTACATGTTATACGTTATACGTAATACGTTGTACGTTTTACGTTATACATTATACGTTATACGTTATACGTTATACGTTATACGTTATACGTTATACGTTATACGTTATACGTTATACGTTATACGTTATACGTTATACGTTATACGTTATACATTACATGTTATACGTTATACGTTATACGTTATACGTTATACGTTATACGTTATACGTTATACGTTATACGTTGTACGTTATACGTTATACGTTATACGTTATACGTTATACGTTATACGTTATACGATATACGTTATACGTTATACGTTATACGTTATACGTTATACGTTATACGTTATACGTTATACGTTATACGTTATACGTTATACGTTATACGTTATACGTTATACGTTGTACGTTACATGTTATACGTCATAGGTTATACGTTGAACGTTATACGTTATACGTAGTATGTAATGCATCATACGTTTTACGTTATTCGTTATACGTTTTTCGTTACAAGTTATACGTTATACGTTATACATTATACGTTATACGTTATACATTACATGTTATACGTTATACGTTATACGTTGTACGTTTTACGTTATACGTTATACGTTATACGTTATACGTTATACGTTATACGTTATACGTTATACGTTATACGTTATACGTTATACGTTATACATTACATGTTATACGTTATACGTTATACGTTATACGTTATACGTTATACGTTATACGTTATACGTTATACGTTGTACGTTATACGTTATACGTTATACGTTATACGTTGTACGTTATACGTTGTACTTTATACGATATACGTTATACGTTATTCGTTATACGTACTTCGGTACACGTTATACGTTATACGTTATACGTTATACGTTTTACGATATTCGATATACGTTATACGTTATACGTTATACGTTATACGTTATACGTTATACGTTATACGTTATACGTTATACGTTATACGTTATACGTTGTACGTTACATGTTATACGTTATACGTTATACGTTATACGATATACGTTATACGTTATACGTTATACGTTGTACGTTATACGCTACACGTTACATGTTATACGTTGTACGTTATACGCTACACGTTACATGTTATACGTTATACATTATACGTTATACGTTATACGTTATACGTTATACGTTATACGTTATACGTTATACGTTATACGTTATACGTTATACGTTATACGTTATACGTTATACGTTATGAGTTATACGTTATACATTATACGTTATACGTTATACGTTATACGTTATACGTTATACGTTATACGTTATACGTTATACGTTATACGTTATACGTTATACGTTATACGTTATACGTTATACGTTATACGTTATACGTTATACGTTATACGTTATACGTTATACGTTATACGTTATACGTTATACGTCATAGGTTATACGTTATACGTTATACGTTATACGTTATACGTTATACGTTATACGTTATACGTTATACGTTATACGTTATACGTTATACCTTATACGTTATGCGTTATACGTTGTACGATATTCTTTATACGTTATACGTTATTAGTTATACGTTATACGGTATACGTTATACGTTGTACGTTACATGTTATACGTCATAGGTTATACGTTGAACGTTATACGTTATACGTAGTATGTAATGCATCATACGTTTTACGTTATTCGTTATACGTTTTTCGTTACAAGTTATACGTTATACGTTATACATTATACGTTATACGTTATACATTACATGTTATACGTTATACGTTATACGTTATACGTTTTACGTTATACGTTATACGTTATACGTTATACGTTATACGTTATACGTTATACGTTATACGTTATACGTTATACGTTATACGTTATACGTTATACATTACATGTTATACGTTATACGTTATACGTTATACGTTATACGTTATACGTTATACGTTATACGTTGTACGGTATACGTTATAAGTTTTACGTTACACGCTACACGTTACACGTTATACGTTACACGTTATACGTTATACGTTATACGTTATACGTTATACGTTATACGTTATACGTTATACGTTATACGTTATACGTTATACGTTATACGTTATACGTTATACGTTATACGTCATACGTTATAGGTTATACGTTATACGTTATACGTTATACGTTATACGTTATACGTTATACGTTATACGTTATACGTTATACGTTATACGTTATACGTTATACGTTATACGTTATACGTTGTACGTTATACGTTATAAGTTGTACGTTATACGATATACGTTATACGTTACTCGTTATACGTACTTCGTTACACGTTATACGTTATACGTTATACGTTATACGTTTTACGATATACGATATACGTTATACGATATACGATATACGTTATACGTTATACTTTATACGTTATAGGGGTTACGTTATACGTTATACGTTATACGTTATTCGTAATACGTTATACGTGATACGTTATACTTTGTACGTTATACGTTATACGTTATACGTTATACGTTATACGTTATACGTTATACGTTATACGTTATACGTTATACGTTATACGTTATACGTTATACGTTATACGTTATACGTTATACGTTATACGTTGTACGTTATAAGTTGTACGTTATACGATATACGTTATACGTTTTTCGGTATACGTACTTCGTTACACGTTATACGTTATGCGTTATACGTTACATGTTATACGTTATACGTTATACGTTATACGTTGTACGTTATACGTTATAAGTTGTACGTTATACGATATACGTTATACGTTATTCTTTATACGTTCTTCGTTACACGTTATACGTTATACGTTATACGTTATACGTTTTACGTTATTCGTTATGCGTTATACGTTATACGATATACGTTATACGTTATGCGTTACACGTTATACGTTATACGTTATACGTTATACTTTATACGTTATAGGTGTTACGTTATACGTTATTCGTAATACGTTATACGTGATACGTTATACGTTATACGTTGTACGTTATACGATATACGTTATACGTTATACTTTATACGTTATACGTTATACGTTATACGTTATACGATATACGTTATACGTTATACGTTATACGTTATACGTTATACGTTATACGTTATACGTTGTACGGTATACGTTATAAGTTTTACGTTATACGATATACGTTATACGTTATATGTTAAACGTTATACGTTATACGTTATACGTTATACGTTATACGTTGTACGTTATACGTTATAAGTTGTACGTTATACGTTATACGTTATACGTTATACGTTATACGTTATACGTTATACGTTGTACGTTATACGTTATAAGTTGTACGTTATACGATATACGTTATACGTTATTCTTTATACGTTCTTCGTTACACGTTATACGTTATACGTTATACGTTATACGTTTTACGTTATTCGTTATACGTTATACGTTATACGATATACGTTATACGTTATACGTTATATGTTATACGTTATACGTTATACGTTATACGTTATACGTTATACGTTATACGTTATACGTTATACGTTATACGTTATACGTTATACGTTCTACGTTATACTTTATACGTTATACGTTATACGTTATACGTTCTTCGTTACACGTTATACGTTATACGTTATACGTTATACGTTATACGTTTTACGTTATTCGTTATACGATATACATTATACGTTATACGTTATACGTTATACGTTATGCGTTATACATTACATGTTATACGTTATACGTTATACGATATACATTATACGTTATACGTTATACGTTATACGTTATGCGTTATACATTACATGTTATACGTTATACGTTATACGTTATACGTTATACGTTATACGTTATACGTTATACGTTATACGTTATACGTTATACGTTATACGTTATACGTTATACGTTATACGTTATACGTTATACGTTATACGTTATACGTTATACGTTATACGTTATACGTTGTACGGTATACGTTATAAGTTTTACGTTATACGATATACGTTATACGTTATATGTTATACGTTATACGTTATACGTTATACGTTATACGTTATACGTTATACTTTATACGTTATACGTTATACGTTATACGTTATACGTTATACGTTATACGTTATACGTTATACGTTATACGTTATACGTTGTACGTTATACGTTATAAGTTGTACGTTATACGATATACGTTATACGTTATTCTTTGTACGTTCTTCGTTACACGTTATACGTTATACGTTATACGTTATACGTTTTACGTTATTCGTTATACGTTATACGTTATACGATATACGTTATACGTTATACGTTATATGTTATACGTTATACGTTATACGTTATACTTTATACGTTATACGTTATACGTTATACGTTATACGTTATACGTTATACGTTATACGTTATACGTTATACGTTATACGTTATACGTTATACGTTATACGCTATACGTTATACGTTATACGTTATACGTAATACGTTATACGTTATACGTTATACGTTATACGTTATACGTTATACGGTATACGTTATACGTTATACGTTATACGTTATACGTTATACGTTATACGTTATACGTTATACTTTATACGTTATACGTTATACGTTATACGTTATACGTTATACTTTATACGTTATACGTTATACGTTATACGTTATACGTTATACGTTATACGTTATACGTTATACGTTATACGTTATACGTTGTACGTTATACGTTATAAGTTGTACGTTATACGATATACGTTATACGTTATTCTTTATACGTTCTTCGTTACACGTTATACGTTATACGTTATACGTTATACGTTTTACGTTATTCGTTATGCGTTATACGTTATACGATATACGTTATACGTTATACGTTACACGTTATACGTTATACGTTATACGTTATACTTTATACGTTATAGGTGTTACGTTATACGTTATTCGTAATACGTTATACGTGATACGTTATACGTTATACGTTGTACGTTATACGATATACGTTATACGTTATACTTTATACGTTATACGTTATACGTTATACGTTATACGATATACGTTATACGTTATACGTTATACGTTATACGTTATACGTTATACGTTATACGTTGTACGGTATACGTTATAAGTTTTACGTTATACGATATACGTTATACGTTATATGTTAAACGTTATACGTTATACGTTATACGTTATACGTTATACGTTATACTTTATACGTTATACGTTATACGTTATACGTTATACGTTATACGTTATACGTTATACGTTATACGTTATACGTTGTACGTTATACGTTATAAGTTGTACGTTATACGATATACGTTATACGTTATTCTTTATACGTTCTTCGTTACACGTTATACGTTATACGTTATACGTTATTCGTTTTACGTTATTCGTTATACGTTATACGTTATACGATATACGTTATACGTTATACGTTATATGTTATACGTTATACGTTATACGTTATACGTTATACGTTATACGTTATACGTTATACGTTATACGTTATACGTTATACGTTATACGTTCTATCGTTATACGTTATACGTTCTTCGTTACACGTTATACGTTATACGTTATACGTTATACGTTATACGTTTTACGTTATTCGTTATACGATATACATTATACGTTATACGTTATACGTTATACGTTATGCGTTATACATTACATGTTATACGTTATACGTTATACGATATACATTATACGTTATACGTTATACGTTATACGTTATGCGTTATACATTACATGTTATACGTTATACGTTATACGTTATACGTTATACGTTATACGTTATACGTTATACGTTATACGTTATACGTTATACGTTATACGTTATACGTTATACGTTATACGTTATACGTTATACGTTATACGTTATACGTTATACGTTGTACGGTATACGTTATAAGTTTTACGTTATACGATATACGTTATACGTTATATGTTATACGTTATACGTTATACGTTATACGTTATACGTTATACGTTATACTTTATACGTTATACGTTATACGTTATACGTTATACGTTATACGTTATACGTTATACGTTATACGTTATACGTTATACGTTGTACGTTATACGTTATAAGTTGTACGTTATACGATATACGTTATACGTTATTCTTTATACGTTCTTCGTTACACGTTATACGTTATACGTTATACGTTATACGTTTTACGTTATTCGTTATACGTTATACGTTATACGATATACGTTATACGTTATACGTTATATGTTATACGTTATACGTTATACGTTATACTTATACGTTATACGTTATACGTTATACGTTATACGTTATACGTTATACGTTATACGTTATACGTTATACGTTATACGTTATACGTTATACGTTATACGTTATACGCTATACGTTATACGTTATACGTTATACGTAATACGTTATACGTTATACGTTATACGTTATACGTTATACGTTATACGGTATACGTTATACGTTATACGTTATACGTTATACGTTATACGTTATACGTTATACGTTATACTTTATACGTTATACGTTATACGTTATACGTTATAAGTTATACGTTATACGTTATACGTTATACGTTATACGTTATACGTTGTACGTTATACGTTATAAGTTGTACGTTTTACGATATACGTTATACGTTATTCTTTATACGTTCTTCGTTACACGTTATACGTTATACGTTATACGTTATACGTTATACGTTTTACGTTATTCGTTATACGATATACATTATACGTTATACGTTATACGTTATACGTTATGCGTTATACATTACATGTTATACGTTATACGTTATACGATATACATTATACGTTATACGTTATACGTTATACGTTATGCGTTATACATTACATGTTATACGTTATACCTTATACGTTATACGTTATACGTTATACGTTATACGTTATACGTTATACGTTATACGTTATGCGGTATACGTTATACGTTATACGTTATACGTTATACGTTATACGTTATACGTTATACGTTGTACGTTATACGTTATAAGTTGTACGTTATACGATATACGTTATACGTTATTCTTTATACGTTCTTCGTTACACGTTATACGTTATACGTTATACGTTATACGTTTTACGTTATTCGTTATACGTTATACGTTATACGATATACGTTATACGTTATACGTTATATGTTATACGTTATACGTTATACGTTATACTTTATACGTTATACGTTATACGTTATACGTTATACGTTATACGTTATACGTTATACGTTATACGTTATACGTTATACGTTATACGTTATACGTTATACGCTATACGTTATACGTTATACGTTATACGTTATACGTTATACGTTGTACGTTATACGTTATAAGTTGTACGTTATACGATATACGTTATACGTTATTCTTTATACGTTCTTCGTTACACGTTATACGTTATACGTTATACGTTATACGTTTTACGTTATTCGTTATACGTTATACGTTATACGATATACGTTATACGTTATACGTTATATGTTATACGTTATACGTTATACGTTATACTTTATACGTTATACGTTATACGTTATACGTTATACGTTATACGTTATACGTTATACGTTATACGTTATACGTTATACGTTATACGTTATACGTTATACGCTATACGTTATACGTTATACGTTATACGTTATACGTTATACGTTATACGCTATACGTTATACGTTATACGTTATACGTAATACGTTATACGTTATACGTTATACGTTATACGTTATACGTTATACGGTATACGTTATACGTTATACGTTATACGTTATACGTTATACGTTATACGTTATACGTTATACGTTATACTTTATACGTTATACGTTATACGTTATACGTTATAAGTTATACGTTATACGTTATACGTTATACGTTATACGTTATACGTTGTACGTTATACGTTATAAGTTGTACGTTTTACGATATACGTTATACGTTATTCTTTATACGTTCTTCGTTACACGTTATACGTTATACGTTATACGTTATACGTTATACGTTTTACGTTATTCGTTATACGATATACATTATACGTTATACGTTATACGTTATACGTTATGCGTTATACATTACATGTTATACGTTATACGTTATACGATATACATTATACGTTATACGTTATACGTTATACGTTATGCGTTATACATTACATGTTATACGTTATACGTTATACGTTATACGTTATACGTTATACGTTATACGTTATACGTTATACGTTATACGTTATACGGTATACGTTATACGTTATACGTTATACGTTATACGTTATACGTTATACGTTATACGTTGTACGTTATACGTTATAAGTTGTACGTTATACGATATACGTTATACGTTATTCTTTATACGTTCTTCGTTACACGTTATACGTTATACGTTATACGTTATACGTTTTACGTTATTCGTTATACGTTATACGTTATACGATATACGTTATACGTTATACGTTATATGTTATACGTTATACGTTATACGTTATACTTTATACGTTATACGTTATACGTTATACGTTATACGTTATACGTTATACGTTATACGTTATACGTTATACGTTATACGTTATACGTTATACGTTATACGCTATACGTTATACGTTATACGTTATACGTTATACGTTATACGTTGTACGTTATACGTTATAAGTTGTACGTTATACGATATACGTTATACGTTATTCTTTATACGTTCTTCGTTACACGTTATACGTTATACGTTATACGTTATACGTTTTACGTTATTCGTTATACGTTATACGTTATACGATATACGTTATACGTTATACGTTATATGTTATACGTTATACGTTATACGTTATACTTTATACGTTATACGTTATACGTTATACGTTATACGTTATACGTTATACGTTATACGTTATACGTTATACGTTATACGTTATACGTTATACGTTATACGCTATACGTTATACGTTATACGTTATACGTAATACGTTATACGTTATACGTTATACGTTATACGTTATACGTTATACGGTATACGTTATACGTTATACGTTATACGTTATACGTTATACGTTATACGTTATACGTTATACTTTATACGTTATACGTTATACGTTATACGTTATAAGTTATACGTTATACGTTATACGTTATACGTTATACGTTATTCGTTGTACGTTATACGTTATAAGTTGTACGTTTTACGATATACGTTATACGTTATTCTTTATACGTTCTTCGTTACACGTTATACGTTATACGTTATACGTTATACGTTATACGTTTTACGTTATTCGTTATACGATATACATTATACGTTATACGTTATACGTTATACGTTATGCGTTATACATTACATGTTATACGTTATACGTTATACGATATACATTATACGTTATACGTTATACGTTATACGTTATGCGTTATACATTACATGTTATACGTTATACGTTATACGTTATACGTTATACGTTATACGTTATACGTTATACGTTATACGTTATACGTTATACGTTATACGTTATACGTTATACGTTATACGTTATACGTTATACGTTATACGTTATACGTTATACGTTATACGTTATACGTTATACGTTATACGTTATACGTTATACGTTATACGTTATACGTTATACGTTATACGTTATACGTTATACGTTATACGTCATACGTTATACGTTATACGTTATACGTTATACGTTATACGTTATACGTTATACGTTATACGTTATACGTTATACGTTATACGTTATACGTTATACGTTATGCGTTATACATTACATGTTATACGTTATACGTTATACGTTATACGTTATACGCTATACGTTATACGTTATACGTTATACGTAATACGTTATACGTTATACGTTATACGTTATACGTTATACGTTATACGTTATACGTTATACGTTATACGTTATACGTTATACGTTATACGTTATACGTTATACGTTATACTTTATACGTTATACGTTATACGTTATACGTTATAAGTTATACGTTATACGTTATACGTTATACGTTATACGTTATACGTTGTACGTTATACGTTATAAGTTGTACGTTTTACGATATACGTTATACGTTATTCTTTATACGTTCTTCGTTACACGTTATACGTTATACGTTATACGTTATACGTTATACGTTTTACGTTATTCGTTATACGATATACATTATACGTTATACGTTATACGTTATACGTTATGCGTTATACATTACATGTTATACGTTATACGTTATACGATATACATTATACGTTATACGTTATACGTTATACGTTATGCGTTATACATTACATGTTATACGTTATACGTTATACGTTATACGTTATACGTTATACGTTATTCGTTATACGTTATACGTTATACGTTATACGTTATACGTTATACGTTATACGTTATAAGTTTTACGTTATACGATATACGTTATACGTTATATGTTATACGTTATACGTTATACGTTATACGTTATACGTTATACGTTATACTTTATACGTTATACGTTATACGTTATACGTTATACGTTATACGTTATACGTTATACGTTATACGTTATACGTTATACGTTGTACGTTATACGTTATAAGTTGTACGTTATACGATATACGTTATACGTTATTCTTTGTACGTTCTTCGTTACACGTTATACGTTATACGTTATACGTTATACGTTTTACGTTATTCGTTATACGTTATACGTTATACGATATACGTTATACGTTATACGTTATATGTTATACGTTATACGTTATACGTTATACTTTATACGTTATACGTTATACGTTATACGTTATACGTTATACGTTATACGTTATACGTTATACGTTATACGTTATACGTTATACGTTATACGTTATACGCTATACGTTATACGTTATACGTTATACGTAATACGTTATACGTTATACGTTATACGTTATACGTTATACGTTATACGGTATACGTTATACGTTATACGTTATACGTTATACGTTATACGTTATACGTTATACGTTATACTTTATACGTTATACGTTATACGTTATACGTTATACGTTATACTTTATACGTTATACGTTATACGTTATACGTTATACGTTATACGTTATACGTTATACGTTATACGTTATACGTTATACGTTGTACGTTATACGTTATAAGTTGTACGTAATACGATATACGTTATACGTTATTCTTTATACGTTCTTCGTTACACGTTATACGTTATACGTTATACGTTATACGTTTTACGTTATTCGTTATGCGTTATACGTTATACGATATACGTTATACGTTATACGTTACACGTTATACGTTATACGTTATACGTTATACTTTATACGTTATAGGTGTTACGTTATACGTTATTCGTAATACGTTATACGTGATACGTTATACGTTATACGTTGTACGTTATACGATATACGTTATACGTTATACTTTATACGTTATACGTTATACGTTATACGTTATACGATATACGTTATACGTTATACGTTATACGTTATACGTTATACGTTATACGTTATACGTTGTACGGTATACGTTATAAGTTTTACGTTATACGATATACGTTATACGTTATATGTTAAACGTTATACGTTATACGTTATACGTTATACGTTATACGTTATACTTTATACGTTATACGTTATACGTTATACGTTATACGTTATACGTTATACGTTATACGTTATACGTTATACGTTGTACGTTATACGTTATAAGTTGTACGTTATACGATATACGTTATACGTTATTCTTTATACGTTCTTCGTTACACGTTATACGTTATACGTTATACGTTATTCGTTTTACGTTATTCGTTATACGTTATACGTTATACGATATACGTTATACGTTATACGTTATATGTTATACGTTATACGTTATACGTTATACGTTATACGTTATACGTTATACGTTATACGTTATACGTTATACGTTATACGTTATACGTTCTACGTTATACTTTATACGTTATACGTTATACGTTATACGTTCTTCGTTACACGTTATACGTTATACGTTATACGTTATACGTTATACGTTTTACGTTATTCGTTATACGATATACATTATACGTTATACGTTATACGTTATACGTTATGCGTTATACATTACATGTTATACGTTATACGTTATACGATATACATTATACGTTATACGTTATACGTTATACGTTATGCGTTATACATTACATGTTATACGTTATACGTTATACGTTATACGTTATACGTTATACGTTATACGTTATACGTTATACGTTATACGTTATACGTTATACGTTATACGTTGTACGGTATACGTTATAAGTTTTACGTTATACGATATACGTTATACGTTATATGTTATACGTTATACGTTATACGTTATACGTTATACGTTATACGTTATACTTTATACGTTATACGTTATACGTTATACGTTATACGTTATACGTTATACGTTATACGTTATACGTTATACGTTATACGTTGTACGTTATACGTTATAAGTTGTACGTTATACGATATACGTTATACGTTATTCTTTATACGTTCTTCGTTACACGTTATACGTTATACGTTATACGTTATACGTTTTACGTTATTCGTTATACGTTATACGTTATACGATATACGTTATACGTTATACGTTATATGTTATACGTTATACGTTATACGTTATACTTTATACGTTATACGTTATACGTTATACGTTATACGTTATACGTTATACGTTATACGTTATACGTTATACGTTATACGTTATACGTTATACGTTATACGCTATACGTTATACGTTATACGTTATACGTAATACGTTATACGTTATACGTTATACGTTATACGTTATACGTTATACGGTATACGTTATACGTTATACGTTATACGTTATACGTTATACGTTATACGTTATACGTTATACTTTATACGTTATACGTTATACGTTATACGTTATAAGTTATACGTTATACGTTATACGTTATACGTTATACGTTATACGTTGTACGTTATACGTTATAAGTTGTACGTTTTACGATATACGTTATACGTTATTCTTTATACGTTCTTCGTTACACGTTATACGTTATACGTTATACGTTATACGTTATACGTTTTACGTTATTCGTTATACGATATACATTATACGTTATACGTTATACGTTATACGTTATGCGTTATACATTACATGTTATACGTTATACGTTATACGATATACATTATACGTTATACGTTATACGTTATACGTTATGCGTTATACATTACATGTTATACGTTATACGTTATACGTTATACGTTATACGTTATACGTTATACGTTATACGTTATACGTTATACGTTATACGGTATACGTTATACGTTATACGTTATACGTTATACGTTATACGTTATACGTTATACGTTGTACGTTATACGTTATAAGTTGTACGTTATACGATATACGTTATACGTTATTCTTTATACGTTCTTCGTTACACGTTATACGTTATACGTTATACGTTATACGTTTTACGTTATTCGTTATACGTTATACGTTATACGATATACGTTATACGTTATACGTTATATGTTATACGTTATACGTTATACGTTATACTTTATACGTTATACGTTATACGTTATACGTTATACGTTATACGTTATACGTTATACGTTATACGTTATACGTTATACGTTATACGTTATACGTTATACGCTATACGTTATACGTTATACGTTATACGTTATACGTTATACGTTGTACGTTATACGTTATAAGTTGTACGTTATACGATATACGTTATACGTTATTCTTTATACGTTCTTCGTTACACGTTATACGTTATACGTTATACGTTATACGTTTTACGTTATTCGTTATACGTTATACGTTATACGATATACGTTATACGTTATACGTTATATGTTATACGTTATACGTTATACGTTATACTTTATACGTTATACGTTATACGTTATACGTTATACGTTATACGTTATACGTTATACGTTATACGTTATACGTTATACGTTATACGTTATACGTTATACGCTATACGTTATACGTTATACGTTATACGTTATACGTTATACGTTATACGCTATACGTTATACGTTATACGTTATACGTAATACGTTATACGTTATACGTTATACGTTATACGTTATAGGTTATACGGTATACGTTATACGTTATACGTTATACGTTATACGTTATACGTTATACGTTATACGTTATACTTTATACGTTATACGTTATACGTTATACGTTATAAGTTATACGTTATACGTTATACGTTATACGTTATACGTTATACGTTGTACGTTATACGTTATAAGTTGTACGTTTTACGATATACGTTATACGTTATTCTTTATACGTTCTTCGTTACACGTTATACGTTATACGTTATACGTTATACGTTATACGTTTTACGTTATTCGTTATACGATATACATTATACGTTATACGTTATACGTTATACGTTATGCGTTATACATTACATGTTATACGTTATACGTTATACGATATACATTATACGTTATACGTTATACGTTATACGTTATGCGTTATACATTACATGTTATACGTTATACGTTATACGTTATACGTTATACGTTATACGTTATACGTTATACGTTATACGTTATACGTTATACGGTATACGTTATACGTTATACGTTATACGTTATACGTTATACGTTATACGTTATACGTTGTACGTTATACGTTATAAGTTGTACGTTATACGATATACGTTATACGTTATTCTTTATACGTTCTTCGTTACACGTTATACGTTATACGTTATACGTTATACGTTTTACGTTATTCGTTATACGTTATACGTTATACGATATACGTTATACGTTATACGTTATATGTTATACGTTATACGTTATACGTTATACTTTATACGTTATACGTTATACGTTATACGTTATACGTTATACGTTATACGTTATACGTTATACGTTATACGTTATACGTTATACGTTATACGTTATACGCTATACGTTATACGTTATACGTTATACGTTATACGTTATACGTTGTACGTTATACGTTATAAGTTGTACGTTATACGATATACGTTATACGTTATTCTTTATACGTTCTTCGTTACACGTTATACGTTATACGTTATACGTTATACGTTTTACGTTATTCGTTATACGTTATACGTTATACGATATACGTTATACGTTATACGTTATATGTTATACGTTATACGTTATACGTTATACTTTATACGTTATACGTTATACGTTATACGTTATACGTTATACGTTATACGTTATACGTTATACGTTATACGTTATACGTTATACGTTATACGTTATACGCTATACGTTATACGTTATACGTTATACGTAATACGTTATACGTTATACGTTATACGTTATACGTTATACGTTATACGGTATACGTTATACGTTATACGTTATACGTTATACGTTATACGTTATACGTTATACGTTATACTTTATACGTTATACGTTATACGTTATACGTTATAAGTTATACGTTATACGTTATACGTTATACGTTATACGTTATTCGTTGTACGTTATACGTTATAAGTTGTACGTTTTACGATATACGTTATACGTTATTCTTTATACGTTCTTCGTTACACGTTATACGTTATACGTTATACGTTATACGTTATACGTTTTACGTTATTCGTTATACGATATACATTATACGTTATACGTTATACGTTATACGTTATGCGTTATACATTACATGTTATACGTTATACGTTATACGATATACATTATACGTTATACGTTATACGTTATACGTTATGCGTTATACATTACATGTTATACGTTATACGTTATACGTTATACGTTATACGTTATACGTTATACGTTATACGTTATACGTTATACGTTATACGTTATACGTTATACGTTATACGTTATACGTTATACGTTATACGTTATACGTTATACGTTATACGTTATACGTTATACGTTATACGTTATACGTTATACGTTATACGTTATACGTTATACGTTATACGTTATACGTTATACGTTATACGTCATAGGTTATACGTTATACGTTATACGTTATACGTTATACGTTATACGTTATACGTTATACGTTATACGTTATACGTTATACGTTATACGTTATGCGTTATACATTACATGTTATACGTTATACGTTATACGTTATACGTTATACGCTATACGTTATACGTTATACGTTATACGTAATACGTTATACGTTATACGTTATACGTTATACGTTATACGTTATACGTTATACGTTATACGTTATACGTTATACGTTATACGTTATACGTTATACGTTATACGTTATACTTTATACGTTATACGTTATACGTTATACGTTATAAGTTATACGTTATACGTTATACGTTATACGTTATACGTTATACGTTGTACGTTATACGTTATAAGTTGTACGTTTTACGATATACGTTATACGTTATTCTTTATACGTTCTTCGTTACACGTTATACGTTATACGTTATACGTTATACGTTATACGTTTTACGTTATTCGTTATACGATATACATTATACGTTATACGTTATACGTTATACGTTATGCGTTATACATTACATGTTATACGTTATACGTTATACGATATACATTATACGTTATACGTTATACGTTATACGTTATGCGTTATACATTACATGTTATACGTTATACGTTATACGTTATACGTTATACGTTATACGTTATTCGTTATACGTTATACGTTATACGTTATACGTTATACGTTATACGTTATACGTTATACGTTATACGTTATACGTTATACGTTATACGTTATACGTTATACGTTATACGTTATACGTTATACGTTATACGTTATACGTTATACGTTATACGTTATACGTTATACGTTATACGTCATAGGTTATACGTTATACGTTATACGTTATACGTTATACGTTATACGTTATACGTTATACGTTATACGTTATACGTTATACGTTATACCTTATACGTTATGCGTTATACGTTGTACGATATTCTTTATACGTTATACGTTATTAGTTATACGTTATACGGTATACGTTATACGTTGTACGTTACATGTTATACGTCATAGGTTATACGTTGAACGTTATACGTTATACGTAGTATGTAATGCATCATACGTTTTACGTTATTCGTTATACGTTTTTCGTTACAAGTTATACGTTATACGTTATACATTATACGTTATACGTTATACATTACATGTTATACGTTATACGTTATACATTATACGTTTTACGTTATACGTTATACGTTATACGTTATACGTTATACGTTATACGTTATACGTTATACGTTATACGTTATACGTTATACGTTATACGTTATACGTTATACATTACATGTTATACGTTATACGTTATACGTTATACGTTATACGTTATACGTTATACGTTATACGTTATACGTTATACGTTATACGTTATACGTTATACGTTATACGTTATACATTACATGTTATACGTTATACGTTATACGTTATTCTTTATACGTTCTTCGTTACACGTTATACGTTATACGTTATACGTTATACGTTTTACGTTATTCGTTATACGTTATACGTTATACGATATACGTTATACGTTATACGTTATATGTTATACGTTATACGTTATACGTTATACTTTATACGTTATACGTTATACGTTATACGTTATACGTTATACGTTATACGTTATACGTTATACGTTATACGTTATACGTTATACGTTATACGTTATACGCTATACGTTATACGTTATACGTTATACGTTATACGTTATACGTTGTACGTTATACGTTATAAGTTGTACGTTATACGATATACGTTATACGTTATTCTTTATACGTTCTTCGTTACACGTTATACGTTATACGTTATACGTTATACGTTTTACGTTATTCGTTATACGTTATACGTTATACGATATACGTTATACGTTATACGTTATATGTTATACGTTATACGTTATACGTTATACTTTATACGTTATACGTTATACGTTATACGTTATACGTTATACGTTATACGTTATACGTTATACGTTATACGTTATACGTTATACGTTATACGTTATACGTTATACGCTATACGTTATACGTTATACGTTATACGTAATACGTTATACGTTATACGTTATACGTTATACGTTATACGTTATACGGTATACGTTATACGTTATACGTTATACGTTATACGTTATACGTTATACGTTATACGTTATACTTTATACGTTATACGTTATACGTTATACGTTATAAGTTATACGTTATACGTTATACGTTATACGTTATACGTTATTCGTTGTACGTTATACGTTATAAGTTGTACGTTTTACGATATACGTTATACGTTATTCTTTATACGTTCTTCGTTACACGTTATACGTTATACGTTATACGTTATACGTTATACGTTTTACGTTATTCGTTATACGATATACATTATACGTTATACGTTATACGTTATACGTTATGCGTTATACATTACATGTTATACGTTATACGTTATACGATATACATTATACGTTATACGTTATACGTTATACGTTATACGTTATACGTTGTACGTTATACGTTATAAGTTGTACGTTATACGATATACGTTATACGTTATTCTTTGTACGTTCTTCGTTACACGTTATACGTTATACGTTATACGTTATACGTTTTACGTTATTCGTTATACGTTATACGTTATACGATATACGTTATACGTTATACGTTATATGTTATACGTTATACGTTATACGTTATACTTTATACGTTATACGTTATACGTTATACGTTATACGTTATACGTTATACGTTATACGTTATACGTTATACGTTATACGTTATACGTTATACGTTATACGCTATACGTTATACGTTATACGTTATACGTAATACGTTATACGTTATACGTTATACGTTATACGTTATACGTTATACGGTATACGTTATACGTTATACGTTATACGTTATACGTTATACGTTATACGTTATACGTTATACTTTATACGTTATACGTTATACGTTATACGTTATACGTTATACTTTATACGTTATACGTTATACGTTATACGTTATACGTTATACGTTATACGTTATACGTTATACGTTATACGTTATACGTTGTACGTTATACGTTATAAGTTGTACGTTATACGATATACGTTATACGTTATTCTTTATACGTTCTTCGTTACACGTTATACGTTATACGTTATACGTTATACGTTTTACGTTATTCGTTATGCGTTATACGTTATACGATATACGTTATACGTTATACGTTACACGTTATACGTTATACGTTATACGTTATACTTTATACGTTATAGGTGTTACGTTATACGTTATTCGTAATACGTTATACGTGATACGTTATACGTTATACGTTGTACGTTATACGATATACGTTATACGTTATACTTTATACGTTATACGTTATACGTTATACGTTATACGATATACGTTATACGTTATACGTTATACGTTATACGTTATACGTTATACGTTATACGTTGTACGGTATACGTTATAAGTTTTACGTTATACGATATACGTTATACGTTATATGTTAAACGTTATACGTTATACGTTATACGTTATACGTTATACGTTATACTTTATACGTTATACGTTATACGTTATACGTTATACGTTATACGTTATACGTTATACGTTATACGTTATACGTTGTACGTTATACGTTATAAGTTGTACGTTATACGATATACGTTATACGTTATTCTTTATACGTTCTTCGTTACACGTTATACGTTATACGTTATACGTTATTCGTTTTACGTTATTCGTTATACGTTATACGTTATACGATATACGTTATACGTTATACGTTATATGTTATACGTTATACGTTATACGTTATACGTTATACGTTATACGTTATACGTTATACGTTATACGTTATACGTTATACGTTATACGTTCTACGTTATACTTTATACGTTATACGTTATACGTTATACGTTCTTCGTTACACGTTATACGTTATACGTTATACGTTATACGTTATACGTTTTACGTTATTCGTTATACGATATACATTATACGTTATACGTTATACGTTATACGTTATGCGTTATACATTACATGTTATACGTTATACGTTATACGATATACATTATACGTTATACGTTATACGTTATACGTTATGCGTTATACATTACATGTTATACGTTATACGTTATACGTTATACGTTATACGTTATACGTTATACGTTATACGTTATACGTTATACGTTATACGTTATACGTTATACGTTGTACGGTATACGTTATAAGTTTTACGTTATACGATATACGTTATACGTTATATGTTATACGTTATACGTTATACGTTATACGTTATACGTTATACGTTATACTTTATACGTTATACGTTATACGTTATACGTTATACGTTATACGTTATACGTTATACGTTATACGTTATACGTTATACGTTGTACGTTATACGTTATAAGTTGTACGTTATACGATATACGTTATACGTTATTCTTTATACGTTCTTCGTTACACGTTATACGTTATACGTTATACGTTATACGTTTTACGTTATTCGTTATACGTTATACGTTATACGATATACGTTATACGTTATACGTTATATGTTATACGTTATACGTTATACGTTATACTTTATACGTTATACGTTATACGTTATACGTTATACGTTATACGTTATACGTTATACGTTATACGTTATACGTTATACGTTATACGTTATACGTTATACGCTATACGTTATACGTTATACGTTATACGTAATACGTTATACGTTATACGTTATACGTTATACGTTATACGTTATACGGTATACGTTATACGTTATACGTTATACGTTATACGTTATACGTTATACGTTATACGTTATACTTTATACGTTATACGTTATACGTTATACGTTATAAGTTATACGTTATACGTTATACGTTATACGTTATACGTTATACGTTGTACGTTATACGTTATAAGTTGTACGTTTTACGATATACGTTATACGTTATTCTTTATACGTTCTTCGTTACACGTTATACGTTATACGTTATACGTTATACGTTATACGTTTTACGTTATTCGTTATACGATATACATTATACGTTATACGTTATACGTTATACGTTATGCGTTATACATTACATGTTATACGTTATACGTTATACGATATACATTATACGTTATACGTTATACGTTATACGTTATGCGTTATACATTACATGTTATACGTTATACGTTATACGTTATACGTTATACGTTATACGTTATACGCTATACGTTATACGTTATACGTTATACGTTATACGTTATACGTTGTACGTTATACGTTATAAGTTGTACGTTATACGATATACGTTATACGTTATTCTTTATACGTTCTTCGTTACACGTTATACGTTATACGTTATACGTTATACGTTTTACGTTATTCGTTATACGTTATACGTTATACGATATACGTTATACGTTATACGTTATATGTTATACGTTATACGTTATACGTTATACTTTATACGTTATACGTTATACGTTATACGTTATACGTTATACGTTATACGTTATACGTTATACGTTATACGTTATACGTTATACGTTATACGTTATACGCTATACGTTATACGTTATACGTTATACGTTATACGTTATACGTTATACGCTATACGTTATACGTTATACGTTATACGTAATACGTTATACGTTATACGTTATACGTTATACGTTATAGGTTATACGGTATACGTTATACGTTATACGTTATACGTTATACGTTATACGTTATACGTTATACGTTATACTTTATACGTTATACGTTATACGTTATACGTTATAAGTTATACGTTATACGTTATACGTTATACGTTATACGTTATACGTTGTACGTTATACGTTATAAGTTGTACGTTTTACGATATACGTTATACGTTATTCTTTATACGTTCTTCGTTACACGTTATACGTTATACGTTATACGTTATACGTTATACGTTTTACGTTATTCGTTATACGATATACATTATACGTTATACGTTATACGTTATACGTTATGCGTTATACATTACATGTTATACGTTATACGTTATACGATATACATTATACGTTATACGTTATACGTTATACGTTATGCGTTATACATTACATGTTATACGTTATACGTTATACGTTATACGTTATACGTTATACGTTATACGTTATACGTTATACGTTATACGTTATACGGTATACGTTATACGTTATACGTTATACGTTATACGTTATACGTTATACGTTATACGTTGTACGTTATACGTTATAAGTTGTACGTTATACGATATACGTTATACGTTATTCTTTATACGTTCTTCGTTACACGTTATACGTTATACGTTATACGTTATACGTTTTACGTTATTCGTTATACGTTATACGTTATACGATATACGTTATACGTTATACGTTATATGTTATACGTTATACGTTATACGTTATACTTTATACGTTATACGTTATACGTTATACGTTATACGTTATACGTTATACGTTATACGTTATACGTTATACGTTATACGTTATACGTTATACGTTATACGCTATACGTTATACGTTATACGTTATACGTTATACGTTATACGTTGTACGTTATACGTTATAAGTTGTACGTTATACGATATACGTTATACGTTATTCTTTATACGTTCTTCGTTACACGTTATACGTTATACGTTATACGTTATACGTTTTACGTTATTCGTTATACGTTATACGTTATACGATATACGTTATACGTTATACGTTATATGTTATACGTTATACGTTATACGTTATACTTTATACGTTATACGTTATACGTTATACGTTATACGTTATACGTTATACGTTATACGTTATACGTTATACGTTATACGTTATACGTTATACGTTATACGCTATACGTTATACGTTATACGTTATACGTAATACGTTATACGTTATACGTTATACGTTATACGTTATACGTTATACGGTATACGTTATACGTTATACGTTATACGTTATACGTTATACGTTATACGTTATACGTTATACTTTATACGTTATACGTTATACGTTATACGTTATAAGTTATACGTTATACGTTATACGTTATACGTTATACGTTATTCGTTGTACGTTATACGTTATAAGTTGTACGTTTTACGATATACGTTATACGTTATTCTTTATACGTTCTTCGTTACACGTTATACGTTATACGTTATACGTTATACGTTATACGTTTTACGTTATTCGTTATACGATATACATTATACGTTATACGTTATACGTTATACGTTATGCGTTATACATTACATGTTATACGTTATACGTTATACGATATACATTATACGTTATACGTTATACGTTATACGTTATGCGTTATACATTACATGTTATACGTTATACGTTATACGTTATACGTTATACGTTATACGTTATACGTTATACGTTATACGTTATACGTTATACGTTATACGTTATACGTTATACGTTATACGTTATACGTTATACGTTATACGTTATACGTTATACGTTATACGTTATACGTTATACGTTATACGTTATACGTTATACGTTATACGTTATACGTTATACGTTATACGTTATACGTTATACGTCATAGGTTATACGTTATACGTTATACGTTATACGTTATACGTTATACGTTATACGTTATACGTTATACGTTATACGTTATACGTTATACGTTATGCGTTATACATTACATGTTATACGTTATACGTTATACGTTATACGTTATACGCTATACGTTATACGTTATACGTTATACGTAATACGTTATACGTTATACGTTATACGTTATACGTTATACGTTATACGTTATACGTTATACGTTATACGTTATACGTTATACGTTATACGTTATACGTTATACGTTATACTTTATACGTTATACGTTATACGTTATACGTTATAAGTTATACGTTATACGTTATACGTTATACGTTATACGTTATACGTTGTACGTTATACGTTATAAGTTGTACGTTTTACGATATACGTTATACGTTATTGTTTATACGTTCTTCGTTACACGTTATACGTTATACGTTATACGTTATACGTTATACGTTTTACGTTATTCGTTATACGATATACATTATACGTTATACGTTATACGTTATACGTTATGCGTTATACATTACATGTTATACGTTATACGTTATACGATATACATTATACGTTATACGTTATACGTTATACGTTATGCGTTATACATTACATGTTATACGTTATACGTTATACGTTATACGTTATACGTTATACGTTATTCGTTATACGTTATACGTTATACGTTATACGTTATACGTTATACGTTATACGTTATACGTTATACGTTATACGTTATACGTTATACGTTATACGTTATACGTTATACGTTATACGTTATACGTTATACGTTATACGTTATACGTTATACGTTATACGTTATACGTTATACGTCATAGGTTATACGTTATACGTTATACGTTATACGTTATACGTTATACGTTATACGTTATACGTTATACGTTATACGTTATACGTTATACCTTATACGTTATGCGTTATACGTTGTACGATATTCTTTATACGTTATACGTTATTAGTTATACGTTATACGGTATACGTTATACGTTGTACGTTACATGTTATACGTCATAGGTTATACGTTGAACGTTATACGTTATACGTAGTATGTAATGCATCATACGTTTTACGTTATTCGTTATACGTTTTTCGTTACAAGTTATACGTTATACGTTATACATTATACGTTATACGTTATACATTACATGTTATACGTTATACGTTATACATTATACGTTTTACGTTATACGTTATACGTTATACGTTATACGTTATACGTTATACGTTATACGTTATACGTTATACGTTATACGTTATACGTTATACGTTATACGTTATACATTACATGTTATACGTTATACGTTATACGTTATACGTTATACGTTATACGTTATACGTTATACGTTATACGTTATACGTTATACGTTATACGTTATACGTTATACATTACATGTTATACGTTATACGTTATACGTTATTCTTTATACGTTCTTCGTTACACGTTATACGTTATACGTTATACGTTATACGTTTTACGTTATTCGTTATACGTTATACGTTATACGATATACGTTATACGTTATACGTTATATGTTATACGTTATACGTTATACGTTATACTTTATACGTTATACGTTATACGTTATACGTTATACGTTATACGTTATACGTTATACGTTATACGTTATACGTTATACGTTATACGTTATACGTTATACGCTATACGTTATACGTTATACGTTATACGTTATACGTTATACGTTGTACGTTATACGTTATAAGTTGTACGTTATACGATATACGTTATACGTTATTCTTTATACGTTCTTCGTTACACGTTATACGTTATACGTTATACGTTATACGTTTTACGTTATTCGTTATACGTTATACGTTATACGATATACGTTATACGTTATACGTTATATGTTATACGTTATACGTTATACGTTATACTTTATACGTTATACGTTATACGTTATACGTTATACGTTATACGTTATACGTTATACGTTATACGTTATACGTTATACGTTATACGTTATACGTTATACGTTATACGCTATACGTTATACGTTATACGTTATACGTAATACGTTATACGTTATACGTTATACGTTATACGTTATACGTTATACGGTATACGTTATACGTTATACGTTATACGTTATACGTTATACGTTATACGTTATACGTTATACTTTATACGTTATACGTTATACGTTATACGTTATAAGTTATACGTTATACGTTATACGTTATACGTTATACGTTATTCGTTGTACGTTATACGTTATAAGTTGTACGTTTTACGATATACGTTATACGTTATTCTTTATACGTTCTTCGTTACACGTTATACGTTATACGTTATACGTTATACGTTATACGTTTTACGTTATTCGTTATACGATATACATTATACGTTATACGTTATACGTTATACGTTATGCGTTATACATTACATGTTATACGTTATACGTTATACGATATACATTATACGTTATACGTTATACGTTATACGTTATGCGTTATACATTACATGTTATACGTTATACGTTATACGTTATACGTTATACGTTATACGTTATACGTTATACGTTATACGTTATACGTTATACGTTATACGTTATACGTTATACGTTATACGTTATACGTTATACGTTATACGTTATACGTTATACGTTATACGTTATACGTTATAAGTTATACGTTATACGTTATACGTTATACGTTATACGTTATACGTTATACGTTATACGTTATACGTCATAGGTTATACGTTATACGTTATACGTTATACGTTATACGTTATACGTTATACGTAATACGTTATACGTTATACGTTATACGTTATACGTTATACGTTATACGTTATACGTTATACGTTATACGTTATGCGTTATACATTACATGTTATACGTTATACGTTATACGTTATACGTTATACGCTATACGTTATACGTTATACGTTATACGTAATACGTTATACGTTATACGTTATACGTTATACGTTATACGTTATACGTTATACGTTATACGTTATACGTTATACGTTATACGTTATACGTTATACGTTATACGTTATACTTTATACGTTATACGTTATACGTTATACGTTATAAGTTATACGTTATACGTTATACGTTATACGTTATACGTTATACGTTGTACGTTATACGTTATAAGTTGTACGTTTTACGATATACGTTATACGTTATTCTTTATACGTTCTTCGTTACACGTTATACGTTATACGTTATACGTTATACGTTATACGTTTTACGTTATTCGTTATACGATATGCATTATACGTTATACGTTATACGTTATACGTTATGCGTTATACATTACATGTTATACGTTATACGTTATACGATATACATTATACGTTATACGTAATACGTTATACGTTATGCGTTATACATTACATGTTATACGTTATACGTTATACGTTATACGTTATACGTTATACGTTATTCGTTATACGTTATACGTTATACGTTATACGTTATACGTTATACGTTATACGTTATACGTTATACGTTATACGTTATACGTTATACGTTATACGTTATACGTTATACGTTATACGTTATACGTTATACGTTATACGTTATACGTTATACGTTATACGTTATACGTTATACGTTATACGTTATACCTTATACGTTATGCGTTATACGTTGTACGATATTCTTTATACGTTATACGTTATTAGTTATACGTTATACGGTATACGTTATACGTTGTACGTTACATGTTATACGTCATAGGTTATACGTTGAACGTTATACGTTATACGTAGTATGTAATGCATCATACGTTTTACGTTATTCGTTATACGTTTTTCGTTACAAGTTATACGTTATACGTTATACATTATACGTTATACGTTATACATTACATGTTATACGTTATACGTTATACATTATACGTTTTACGTTATACGTTATACGTTATACGTTATACGTTATACGTTATACGTTATACGTTATACGTTATACGTTATACGTTATACGTTATACGTTATACATTACATGTTATACGTTATACGTTATACGTTATACGTTATACGTTATACGTTATACGTTATACGTTATACGTTATACGTTATACGTTATACGTTATACGTTATACGTTATACATTACATGTTATACGTTATACGTTATACGTTATACGTTATACGTTATACGTTATACGTTATACGTCATAGGTTATACGTTATACGTTATACGTTATACGTTATACGTTATACGTTATACGTTATACGTTATACGTTATACGTTATACGTTATACGTTATACGTTATACCTTATACGTTATGCGTTATACGTTGTACGATATTCTTTATACGTTATACGTTATTAGTTATACGTTATACGGTATACGTTATACGTTGTACGTTACATGTTATACGTCATAGGTTATACGTTGAACGTTATACGTTATACGTAGTATGTAATGCATCATACGTTTTACGTTATTCGTTATACGTTTTTCGTTACAAGTTATACGTTATACGTTATACATTATACGTTATACGTTATACATTACATGTTATACGTTATACGTTATACGTTATACGTTTTACGTTATACGTTATACGTTATACGTTATACGTTATACGTTATACGTTATACGTTATACGTTATACGTTATACGTTATACGTTATACGTTATACATTACGTGTTATACGTTATACGTTATACGTTATACGTTATACGTTATACGTTATACGTTATACGTTGTACGGTATACGTTATAAGTTTTACGTTACACGCTACACGTTACACGTTATACGTTACACGTTATACGTTATACGTTATACGTTATACGTTATACGTTATACGTTATACGTTATACGTTATACGTTATACGTTATACGTTATACGTTATACGTTATACGTTATACGTTATACGTTATAGGTTATACGTTATACGTTATACGTTATACGTTATACGTTATACGTTATACGTTATACGTTATACGTTATACGTTATACGTTATACGTTATACGTTATACGTTATACGTTATACGTTATACGTTATACGTTGTACGTTATACGTTATAAGTTGTACGTTATACGATATACGTTATACGTTACTCGTTATACGTACTTCGTTACACGTTATACGTTATACGTTATACGTTATACGTTTTACGATATACGATATACGTTATACGATATACGATATACGTTATACGTTATACTTTATACGTTATAGGGGTTACGTTATACGTTATACGTTATACGTTATTCGTAATACGTTATACGTGATACGTTATACTTTGTACGTTATACGTTATACGTTATACGTTATACATTATACGTTATACGTTATACATTACATGTTATGCGTTATACGTTATACGTTATACGTTATACGTTATACGTTATACGTTATACATTCTACGTTATACGTTATACGTTATACGTTATACGTTATACGTTATACGTTATACGTTATACGTTATACGTTATACGTTATACGTTATACGTTATACGTTATACGTTATACGTTGTACGTTATAAGTTGTACGTTATACGATATACGTTATACGTTTTTCGGTATACGTACTTCGTTACACGTTATACGTTATACGTGATACGTTATACGTTATACGTTGTACGTTATACGATATACGTTATACGTTATACTTTATACGTTATACGTTATACGTTATACGTTATACGATATACGTTATACGTTATACGTTATACGTTATACGTTATACGTTATACGTTATACGTTGTACGGTATACGTTATAAGTTTTACGTTATACGATATACGTTATACGTTATATGTTAAACGTTATACGTTATACGTTATACGTTATACGTTATACGTTATACTTTATACGTTATACGTTATACGTTATACGTTATACGTTATACGTTATACGTTATACGTTATACGTTATACGTTGTACGTTATACGTTATAAGTTGTACGTTATACGATATACGTTATACGTTATTCTTTATACGTTCTTCGTTACACGTTATACGTTATACGTTATACGTTATACGTTTTACGTTATTCGTTATACGTTATACGTTATACGATATACGTTATACGTTATACGTTATATGTTATACGTTATACGTTATACGTTATACGTTATACGTTATACGTTATACGTTATACGTTATACGTTATACGTTATACGTTATACGTTCTACGTTATACTTTATACGTTATACGTTATACGTTATACGTTCTTCGTTACACGTTATACGTTATACGTTATACGTTATACGTTATACGTTTTACGTTATTCGTTATACGATATACATTATACGTTATACGTTATACGTTATACGTTATGCGTTATACATAACATGTTATACGTTATACGTTATACGATATACATTATACGTTATACGTTATACGTTATACGTTATGCGTTATACATTACATGTTATACGTTATACGTTATACGTTATACGTTATACGTTATACGTTATACGTTATACGTTATACGTTATACGTTATACGTTATACGTTATACGTTATACGTTATACGTTATACGTTATACGTTATACGTTATACGTTATACGTTATACGTTATACGTTATACGTTGTACGGTATACGTTATAAGTTTTACGTTATACGATATACGTTATACGTTATATGTTATACGTTATACGTTATACGTTATACGTTATACGTTATACGTTATACGTTATACTTTATACGTTATACGTTATACGTTATACGTTATACGTTATACGTTATACGTTATACGTTATACGTTATACGTTATACGTTATACGTTGTACGTTATACGTTATAAGTTGTACGTTATACGATATACGTTATACGTTATTCTTTATACGTTCTTCGTTACACGTTATACGTTATACGTTATACGTTATACGTTTTACGTTATTCGTTATACGTTATACGTTATACGATATACGTTATACGTTATACGTTATATGTTATACGTTATACGTTATACGTTATACTTTATACGTTATACGTTATACGTTATACGTTATACGTTATACGTTATACGTTATACGTTATACGTTATACGTTATACGTTATACGTTATACGTTATACGCTATACGTTATACGTTATACGTTATACGTAATACGTTATACGTTATACGTTATACGTTATACGTTATACGTTATACGTTATACGTTATACGTTATACGTTATACGTTATACGTTATACGTTATACGTTATACGTTATACTTTATACGTTATACGTTATACGTTATACGTTATAAGTTATACGTTATACGTTATACGTTATACGTTATACGTTATACGTTGTACGTTATACGTTATAAGTTGTACGTTTTACGATATACGTTATACGTTATTCTTTATACGTTCTTCGTTACACGTTATACGTTATACGTTATACGTTATACGTTATACGTTTTACGTTATTCGTTATACGATATACATTATACGTTATACGTTATACGTTATACGTTATGCGTTATACATTACATGTTATACGTTATACGTTATACGATATACATTATACGTTATACGTTATACGTTATACGTTATGCGTTATACATTACATGTTATACGTTATACGTTATACGTTATACGTTATACGTTATACGTTATACGTTATACGTTATACGTTATACGTTATACGTTATACGTTATACGTTATACGTTATACGTTATACGTTATACGTTATACGTTATACGTTATACGTTATACGTTATACGTTATACGTTATACGTTATACGTTATACGTTATACGTTATACGTTATACGTTATACGTTATACGTTATACGTTATACGTTATACGTCATAGGTTATACGTTATACGTTATACGTTATACGTTATACGTTATACGTTATACGTTATACGTTATACGTTATACCTTATACGTTATACCTTATACGTTATGCGTTATACGTTGTACGATATTCTTTATACGTTATACGTTATTAGTTATACGTTATACGGTATACGTTATACGTTGTACGTTACATGTTATACGTCATAGGTTATACGTTGAACGTTATACGTTATACGTAGTATGTAATGCATCATACGTTTTACGTTATTCGTTATACGTTTTTCGTTACAAGTTATACGTTATACGTTATACATTATACGTTATACGTTATACATTACATGTTATACGTTATACGTTATACGTTATACGTTTTACGTTATACGTTATACGTTATACGTTATACGTTATACGTTATACGTTATACGTTATACGTTATACGTTATACGTTATACGTTATACGTTATACGTTATACATTACATGTTATACGTTATACGTTATACGTTATACGTTATACGTTATACGTTATACGTTATACGTTATACGTTATACGTTGTACGTTACATGTTATACGTTATACGTTATACGTTATACGATATACGTTATACGTTATACGTTATACGTTGTACGTTATACGCTACACGTTACATGTTATACGTTATACATTATACGTTATACGTTATACGTTATACGTTATACGTTATACGTTATACGTTATACGTTATACGTTATACGTTATACGTTATACGTTATACGTTATACGTTATACGTTATACGTTATGAGTTATACGTTATACATTATACGTTATACGTTATACGTTATACGTTATACGTTATACGTTATACGTTATACGTTATATAATACGTTATACGTTATACGTTATACGTTATACGTTATACGTTATACGTTATACGTTATACGTTATACGTTATACGTTATACGTTATACGTTATACGTTATACGCTATACGTTATACGTTACACGTTATACGTTATACGTTATACGTTATACGTTATACGTTATACGTTATACGTTATACGATATACGTTATACGTTATACGTTACACGTTACACGTTATACGTTATACGTTATACGTTATACTTTATACGTTATAGGTGTTACGTTATACGTTTTACGTTATACGTTATTCGTAATACGTTATACGTGATACGTTATACGTTGTACGTTATACGTTATACGTTATACGTTACACGCTATACATTATATGTTATACGTTATACATTACATGTTATACGTTATACGTTATACGTTATACGATATACGTTATACGTTATACGTTATACGTTATACGTTATACGTTATACGTTATACGTTATACGTTATACGTTATACGTTATACGTTATACGTAATACGTTATACGTTATACGTTACACGTTATACGTTGTACGTTATACGTTATAAGTTATACGTTATACGATATACGTTATACGTTATTCGTTATACGTACTTCGTTACACGTTATACGTTATACGTTATACGTTATACGTTTTATGATATACGATATACGTTATACGTTATTCTTTATACGTTCTTTGTTACACGTTATACGTTATACGTTATACGTTATACGTTTTACGTTATTCATTATACGTTATACGTTATACGATATACGTTATACGTTATACGTTATACGTTATACGTTATACATTATACGTTATGCGTTATGCGTTATACGTTATACGTTATACGTTATACGTTATACGTTATACGTTATACGTTATACGTTATACGTTATACGTTATACGTTATACGTTATACGTTATACGTTATACGTTATACGTTATACGTTATACGTTATACGTTATACGTTATACGTTATACGTTATACGTTATACGGTATACGTTATACGTTATACGTTATACGTTATACGTTATACGTTATACGTTATACGTTGTACGTTATACGTTATAAGTTGTACGTTATACGATATACGTTATACGTTATTCTTTATACGTTCTTCGTTACACGTTATACGTTATACGTTATACGTTATACGTTTTACGTTATTCGTTATACGTTATACGTTATACGATATACGTTATACGTTATACGTTATATGTTATACGTTATACGTTATACGTTATACTTTATACGTTATACGTTATACGTTATACGTTATACGTTATACGTTATACGTTATACGTTATACGTTATACGTTATACGTTATACGTTATACGTTATACGCTATACGTTATACGTTATACGTTATACGTTATACGTTATACGTTGTACGTTATACGTTATAAGTTGTACGTTATACGATATACGTTATACGTTATTCTTTATACGTTCTTCGTTACACGTTATACGTTATACGTTATACGTTATACGTTTTACGTTATTCGTTATACGTTATACGTTATACGATATACGTTATACGTTATACGTTATATGTTATACGTTATACGTTATACGTTATACTTTATACGTTATACGTTATACGTTATACGTTATACGTTATACGTTATACGTTATACGTTATACGTTATACGTTATACGTTATACGTTATACGTTATACGCTATACGTTATACGTTATACGTTATACGTAATACGTTATACGTTATACGTTATACGTTATACGTTATACGTTATACGGTATACGTTATACGTTATACGTTATACGTTATACGTTATACGTTATACGTTATACGTTATACTTTATACGTTATACGTTATACGTTATACGTTATAAGTTATACGTTATACGTTATACGTTATACGTTATACGTTATACGTTGTACGTTATACGTTATAAGTTGTACGTTTTACGATATACGTTATACGTTATTCTTTATACGTTCTTCGTTACACGTTATACGTTATACGTTATACGTTATACGTTATACGTTTTACGTTATTCGTTATACGATATACATTATACGTTATACGTTATACGTTATACGTTATGCGTTATACATTACATGTTATACGTTATACGTTATACGATATACATTATACGTTATACGTTATACGTTATACGTTATGCGTTATACATTACATGTTATACGTTATACGTTATACGTTATACGTTATACGTTATACGTTATACGTTATACGTTATACGTTATACGTTATACGTTATACGTTATACGTTATACGTTATACGTTATACGTTATACGTTATACGTTATACGTTATACGTTATACGTTATACGTTATACGTTATACGTTATACGTTATACGTTATACGTTATACGTTATACGTTATACGTTATACGTTATACGTTATACGTTATACGTTATACGTTATACGTTATACGTCATAGGTTATACGTTATACGTTATACGTTATACGTTATACGTTATACGTTATACGTTATACGTTATACGTTATACGTTATACGTTATACGTTATGCGTTATACATTACATGTTATACGTTATACGTTATACGTTATACGTTATACGCTATACGTTATACGTTATACGTTATACGTAATACGTTATACGTTATACGTTATACGTTATACGTTATACGTTATACGTTATACGTTATACGTTATACGTTATACGTTATACGTTATACGTTATACGTTATACGTTATACTTTATACGTTATACGTTATACGTTATACGTTATAAGTTATACGTTATACGTTATACGTTATACGTTATACGTTATACGTTGTACGTTATACGTTATAAGTTGTACGTTTTACGATATACGTTATACGTTATTCTTTATACGTTCTTCGTTACACGTTATACGTTATACGTTATACGTTATACGTTATACGTTTTACGTTATTCGTTATACGATATACATTATACGTTATACGTTATACGTTATACGTTATGCGTTATACATTACATGTTATACGTTATACGTTATACGATATACATTATACGTTATACGTTATACGTTATACGTTATGCGTTATACATTACATGTTATACGTTATACGTTATACGTTATACGTTATACGTTATACGTTATTCGTTATACGTTATACGTTATACGTTATACGTTATACGTTATACGTTATACGTTATACGTTATACGTTATACGTTATACGTTATACGTTATACGTTATACGTTATACGTTATACGTTATACGTTATACGTTATACGTTATACGTTATACGTTATACGTTATACGTTATACGTCATAGGTTATACGTTATACGTTATACGTTATACGTTATACGTTATACGCTATACGTTATACGTTATACGTTATACGTTATACGTTATACCTTATACGTTATGCGTTATACGTTGTACGATATTCTTTATACGTTATACGTTATTAGTTATACGTTATACGGTATACGTTATACGTTGTACGTTACATGTTATACGTCATAGGTTATACGTCATAGGTTATACGTTGAACGTTATACGTTATACGTAGTATGTAATGCATCATACGTTTTACGTTATTCGTTATACGTTTTTCGTTACAAGTTATACGTTATACGTTATACATTATACGTTATACGTTATACATTACATGTTATACGTTATACGTTATACGTTATACGTTTTACGTTATACGTTATACGTTATACGTTATACGTTATACGTTATACGTTATACGTTATACGTTATACGTTATACGTTATACGTTATACGTTATACATTACATGTTATACGTTATACGTTATACGTTATACGTTATACGTTATACGTTATACGTTATACGTTATACGTTATACGTTATACGTTATACGTTATACGTTATACATTACATGTTATACGTTATACGTTATACGTTATACGTTATACGTTATACGTTATACGTTATACGTCATAGGTTATACGTTATACGTTATACGTTATACGTTATACGTTATACGTTATACGTTATACGTTATACGTTATACGTTATACGTTATACGTTATACCTTATACGTTATGCGTTATACGTTGTACGATATTCTTTATACGTTATACGTTATTAGTTATACGTTATACGGTATACGTTATACGTTGTACGTTACATGTTATACGTCATAGGTTATACGTTGAACGTTATACGTTATACGTAGTATGTAATGCATCATACGTTTTACGTTATTCGTTATACGTTTTTCGTTACAAGTTATACGTTATACGTTATACATTATACGTTATACGTTATACATTACATGTTATACGTTATACGTTATACGTTATACGTTTTACGTTATACGTTATACGTTATACGTTATACGTTATACGTTATACGTTATACGTTATACGTTATACGTTATACGTTATACGTTATACGTTATACGTTATACATTACGTGTTATACGTTATACGTTATACGTTATACGTTATACGTTATACGTTATACGTTATACGTTGTACGGTATACGTTATAAGTTTTACGTTACACGCTACACGTTACACGTTATACGTTACACGTTATACGTTATACGTTATACGTTATACGTTATACGTTATACGTTATACGTTATACGTTATACGTTATACGTTATACGTTATACGTTATACGTTATACGTTATACGTTATACGTTATAGGTTATACGTTATACGTTATACGTTATACGTTATACGTTATACGTTATACGTTATACGTTCTACGTTATACTTTATACGTTATACGTTATACGTTATACGTTCTTCGTTACACGTTATACGTTATACGTTATACGTTATACGTTATACGTTTTACGTTATTCGTTATACGATATACATTATACGTTATACGTTATACGTTATACGTTATGCGTTATACATTACATGTTATACGTTATACGTTATACGATATACATTATACGTTATACGTTATACGTTATACGTTATGCGTTATACATTACATGTTATACGTTATACGTTATACGTTATACGTTATACGTTATACGTTATACGTTATACGTTATACGTTATACGTTATACGTTATACGTTATACGTTATACGTTATACGTTATACGTTATACGTTATACGTTATACGTTATACGTTATACGTTATACGTTATACGTTGTACGGTATACGTTATAAGTTTTACGTTATACGATATACGTTATACGTTATATGTTATACGTTATACGTTATACGTTATACGTTATACGTTATACGTTATACTTTATACGTTATACGTTATACGTTATACGTTATACGTTATACGTTATACGTTATACGTTATACGTTATACGTTATACGTTGTACGTTATACGTTATAAGTTGTACGTTATACGATATACGTTATACGTTATTCTTTATACGTTCTTCGTTACACGTTATACGTTATACGTTATACGTTATACGTTTTACGTTATTCGTTATACGTTATACGTTATACGATATACGTTATACGTTATACGTTATATGTTATACGTTATACGTTATACGTTATACGTTATACGTTATACGTTATACGTTATACGTTATACGTTATACGTTATACGTTATACGTTATACGTTATACGTTATACGCTATACGTTATACGTTATACGTTATACGTCATACGTTATACGTTATACGTTATACGTTATACGTTATACGTTATACGTTATACGTTATACGTTATACGTTATACGTTATACGTTATACGTTATACGTTATACGTTATACTTTATACGTTATACGTTATACGTTATACGTTATAAGTTATACGTTATACGTTATACGTTATACGTTATACGTTATACGTTGTACGTTATACGTTATAAGTTGTACGTTTTACGATATACGTTATACGTTATTCTTTATACGTTCTTCGTTACACGTTATACGTTATACGTTATACGTTATACGTTATACGTTTTACGTTATTCGTTATACGATATACATTATACGTTATACGTTATACGTTATACGTTATGCGTTATACATTACATGTTATACGTTATACGTTATACGATATACATTATACGTTATACGTTATACGTTATACGTTATGCGTTATACATTACATGTTATACGTTATACGTTATACGTTATACGTTATACGTTATACGTTATACGTTATACGTTATACGTTATACGTTATACGTTATACGTTATACGTTATACGTTATACGTTATACGTTATACGTTATACGTTATACGTTATACGTTATACGTTATACGTTATACGTTATACGTTATACGTTATACGTTATACGTTATACGTTATACGTTATACGTTATACGTTATACGTCATAGGTTATACGTTATACGTTATACGTTATACGTTATACGTTATACGTTATACGTTATACGTTATACGTTATACCTTATACGTTATACCTTATACGTTATGCGTTATACGTTGTACGATATTCTTTATACGTTATACGTTATTAGTTATACGTTATACGGTATACGTTATACGTTGTACGTTACATGTTATACGTCATAGGTTATACGTTGAACGTTATACGTTATACGTAGTATGTAATGCATCATACGTTTTACGTTATTCGTTATACGTTTTTCGTTACAAGTTATACGTTATACGTTATACATTATACGTTATACGTTATACATTACATGTTATACGTTATACGTTATACGTTATACGTTTTACGTTATACGTTATACGTTATACGTTATACGTTATACGTTATACGTTATACGTTATACGTTATACGTTATACGTTATACGTTATACGTTATACATTACATGTTATACGTTATACGTTATACGTTATACGTTATACGTTATACGTCATACGTTATACGTTATACGTTATACGTTGTACGTTACATGTTATACGTTATACGTTATACGTTATACGATATACGTTATACGTTATACGTTATACGTTGTACGTTATACGCTACACGTTACATGTTATACGTTATACATTATACGTTATACGTTATACGTTATACGTTATACGTTATACGTTATACGTTATACGTTATACGTTATACGTTATACGTTATACGTTATACGTTATACGTTATGAGTTATACGTTATACATTATACGTTATACGTTATACGTTATACGTTATACGTTATACGTTATACGTTAGCGTTATATAATACGTTATACGTTATACGTTATACGTTATACGTTATACGTTATACGTTATACGTTATACGTTATACGTTATACGTTATACGTTATACGTTATACGTTATACGTTATACGCTATACGTTATACGTTACACGTTATACGTTATACGTTATACGTTATACGTTATACGTTATACGTTATACGTTATACGATATACGTTACACGTTATACGTTACACGTTACACGTTATACGTTATACGTTATACGTTATACTTTATACGTTATAGGTGTTACGTTATACGTTTTACGTTATACGTTATTCGTAATACGTTATACGTGATACGTTATACGTTGTACGTTATACGTTATACGTTATACGTTACACGCTATACATTATATGTTATACGTTATACATCACATGTTATACGTTATACGTTATACGTTATACGATATACGTTATACGTTATACGTTATACGTTATACGTTATACGTTATACGTTATACGTTATACGTTATACGTTATACGTTATACGTTATACGTTATACGTTATACGTTATACGTTATACGTTATACGTTACACGTTATACGTTGTACGTTATACGTTATAAGTTATACGTTATACGATATACGTTATACGTACTTCGTTACACGTTATACGTTATACGTTATACGTTATACGTTTTATGATATACGATATACGTTATACGTTATTCTTTATACGTTCTTTGTTACACGTTATACGTTATACGTTATACGTTATACGTTTTACGTTATTCATTATACGTTATACGTTATACGATATACGTTATACGTTATACGTTATGCGTTATACGTTATACATTATACGTTATGCGTTATACGTTATACGTTATACGTTATACGTTATACGTTATACGTTATACGTTATACGTTATACGTTATACGTTATACGTTATACGTTATACGTTATACGTTATACGTTATACGTTATACGTTATACGTTATACGTTATACGTTATACGTTATACGTTATACGTTATACGTTATACGTTATACGTTATACGTTATACGTTATACGTTATACGTTATACGTTATACGTTATACGTCATAGGTTATACGTTATACGTTATACGTTATACGTTATACGTTATACGTTATACGTTATACGTTATACGTTATACGTTATACGTTATACCTTATACGTTATGCGTTATACGTTGTACGATATTCTTTATACGTTATACGTTATTAGTTATACGTTATACGGTATACGTTATACGTTGTACGTTACATGTTATACGTCATAGGTTATACGTTGAACGTTATACGTTATACGTAGTATGTAATGCATCATACGTTTTACGTTATTCGTTATACGTTTTTCGTTACAAGTTATACGTTATACGTTATACATTATACGTTATACGTTATACATTACATGTTATACGTTATACGTTATACGTTATACGTTTTACGTTATACGTTATACGTTATACGTTATACGTTATACGTTATACGTTATACGTTATACGTTATACGTTATACGTTATACGTTATACGTTATACATTACATGTTATACGTTATACGTTATACGTTATACGTTATACGTTATACGTTATACGTTATACGTTATACGTTATACGTTGTACGTTACATGTTATACGTTATACGTTATACGTTATACGATATACGTTATACGTTATACGTTATACGTTGTACGTTATACGCTACACGTTACATGTTATACGTTATACATTATACGTTATACGTTATACGTTATACGTTATACGTTATACGTTATACGTTATACGTTATACGTTATACGTTATACGTTATACGTTATACGTTATACGTTATACGTTATACGTTATGAGTTATACGTTATACATTATACGTTATACGTTATACGTTATACGTTATACGTTATACGTTATACGTTATACGTTATATAATACGTTATACGTTATACGTTATACGTTATACGTTATACGTTATACGTTATACGTTATACGTTATACGTTATACGTTATACATTACGTGTTATACGTTATACGTTATACGTTATACGTTATACGTTATACGTTATACGTTATACGTTGTACGGTATACGTTATAAGTTTTACGTTACACGCTACACGTTACACGTTATACGTTACACGTTATACGTTATACGTTATACGTTATACGTTATACGTTATACGTTATACGTTATACGTTATACGTTATACGTTATACGTTATACGTTATACGTTATACGTTATACGTTATACGTTATAGGTTATACGTTATACGTTATACGTTATACGTTATACGTTATACGTTATACGTTATACGTTCTACGTTATACTTTATACGTTATACGTTATACGTTATACGTTCTTCGTTACACGTTATACGTTATACGTTATACGTTATACGTTATACGTTTTACGTTATTCGTTATACGATATACATTATACGTTATACGTTATACGTTATACGTTATGCGTTATACATTACATGTTATACGTTATACGTTATACGATATACATTATACGTTATACGTTATACGTTATACGTTATGCGTTATACATTACATGTTATACGTTATACGTTATACGTTATACGTTATACGTTATACGTTATACGTTATACGTTATACGTTACACGTTATACGTTATACGTTATACGTTATACGTTATACGTTTTACGTTATACGTTATACGTTGTACGTTATACGTTATAAGTTGTACGTTATACGATATACGTTATACGTTATTCTTTATACGTTCTTCGTTACACGTTATACGTTATACGTTATACGTTATACGTTTTACGTTATTCATTATACGTTATACGTTATACGATATACGTTATACGTTAGACGTTATACGTTATACGTTATACGTTATACTTTATACGTTATAGGTGTTACGTTATACGTTATACGTTTTACGTTATACGTTATACGTTATACGTTATACGTTATACGTTGTACGTTATACATTATGCGTTATACGTTTTACGTTATACGTTATACGTTATACGTTATACGTTATACGTTATACGTTATACGTTATACGTTATACGTTATACGTTATACGTTATACGTTATACGTTATACGTTATACGTTATACGTTATACGTTATACGTTATACGTTATACGTTATACGTTATGCGTTATACGTTATACGTTATAGGTTATACGTTATACGTTATACGTTATACGTTACAAGTTATACGTTATACGTCATAGGTTATACGTTGAACGTTATACTTTATACGTAGCATGTAATGCGTCATACGTTTTACGTTATTCGTTATACGTTTTTCGTTACAAGTTATACGTTATACGTTATACGTTATACGTTATACGTTATACGTTATACGTTATACGTTATACGTTATACGTTATACGTTATACGTTATACGTTATACGTTATACGTTATACGTTATACGTTATACGTTATACGTTATACGTTATACGTTATACGTTATACGTTATACGTTATACGTTATACGTTATACGTTATACGTTATACGTTATACGTTATACGTTATACGTTATACGTTATACGTTACACGTTATACGTTACACGTTATACGTTATACGTTATACGTTATACGTTATACGTTATACGTTATACGTTATACGTTATACGTTATACGTTATACGTTATACGATATACGTTATACGTTATACGTTATACGTTATACGTTATACGTTATACGTTATACGTTATACGTTATACGTTATACGTTATACGTTATACGTTATACGTTATACGTTATACTTTATACGTTATACGTTATACGTTATACGTTATACGTTATACGTTATACGTTATACGTTATACGTTATACGTTATACGTTATACGTTATACGTTATGCGTTATACGTTATACGTTATACGTTATACGTTATACGTTATACGTTATGCGTTATACGTTATACGTTATAGGTTATACGTTATACGTTATACGTTATACGTTATACGTTATACGTTATACGTTATACGTTATACGTTATACGCTATACGTTATACGTTATACGTTATACGTAATACGTTATACGTTATACGTTATACGTTATACGTTATACGTTATACGTTATACGTTATACGTTATACGTTATACGTTATACGTTATACGTTATACGTTATACGTTATACGTTATACGTTATACGTTATACGTTATACGTTATACGTTATACGATATACGTTATACGTTATACGTTACACGTTACACGTTATACGTTATACGTTATACGTTATACTTTATACGTTATAGGTGTTACGTTATACGTTTTACGTTATACGTTATTCGTAATAAGTTATACGTGATACGTTATACGTTGTACGTTATACGTTATACGTTATACGTTACACGCTATACATTATATGTTATACGTTATACATTACATGTTATACGTTATACGTTATACGTTATACGATATACGTTATACGTTATACGTTATACGTTATACGTTATACGTTATACGTTATACGTTATACGTTATACGTTATACGTTATACGTTATACGTTATACGTTATACGTTATACGTTATACGTTATACGTTATACGTTATACGTTATACGTTATACGTTATACGTTATACGTTATACGTTATACGTTATACGTTATACGTTATAGGTTATACGTTATACGTTATACGTTATACGTTATACGTTATACGTTATACGTTATACGTTATACGTTATACGTTATACGTTATACGTTATACGTTATACGTTATACGTTATACGTTGTACGTTATACGTTATAAGTTGTACGTTATACGATATACGTTATACGTTACTCGTTATACGTACTTCGTTACACGTTATACGTTATACGTTATACGTTATACGTTTTACGATATACGATATACGTTATACGATATACGATATACGTTATACGTTATACTTTATACGTTATAGGGGTTACGTTATACGTTATACGTTATACGTTATTCGTAATACGTTATACGTGATACGTTATACTTTGTACGTTATACGTTATACGTTATACGTTATACATTATACGTTATACGTTATACATTACATGTTATGCGTTATACGTTATACGTTATACGTTATACGTTATACGTTATACGTTATACGTTCTACGTTATACGTTATACGTTATACGTTATACGTTATACGTTATACGTTATACGTTATACGTTATACGTTATACGTTATACGTTATACGTTATACGTTATACGTTATACGTTGTACGTTATAAGTTGTACGTTATACGATATACGTTATACGTTTTTCGGTATACGTACTTCGTTACACGTTATACGTTATGCGTTATACGTTACATGTTATACGTTATACGTTATACGTTATACGTTGTACGTTATACGTTATAAGTTGTACGTTATACGATATACGTTATACGTTATTCTTTATACGTTCTTCGTTACACGTTATACGTTATACGTTATACGTTATACGTTTTACGTTATTCGTTATACGTTATACGTTATACGATATACGTTATACGTTATACGTTGTACGGTATACGTTATAAGTTTTACGTTATACGATATACGTTATACGTTATATGTTAAACGTTATACGTTATACGTTATACGTTATACGTTATACGTTATACTTTATACGTTATACGTTATACGTTATACGTTATACGTTATACGTTATACGTTATACGTTATACGTTATACGTTGTACGTTATACGTTATAAGTTGTACGTTATACGATATACGTTATACGTTATTCTTTATACGTTCTTCGTTACACGTTATACGTCATACGTTATACGTTATACGATATACGTTATACGTTATACGTTATATGTTATACGTTATACGTTATACGTTATACGTTATACGTTATACGTTATACGTTATACGTTATACGTTATACGTTATACGTTATACGTTCTACGTTATACTTTATACGTTATACGTTATACGTTATACGTTCTTCGTTACACGTTATACGTTATACGTTATACGTTATACGTTATACGTTTTACGTTATTCGTTATACGATATACATTATACGTTATACGTTATACGTTATACGTTATGCGTTATACATTACATGTTATACGTTATACGTTATACGATATACATTATCTGTTATACGTTATACGTTATACGTTATGCGTTATACATTACATGTTATACGTTATACGTTATACGTTATACGTTATACGTTATACGTTATACGTTATACGTTATACGTTATACGTTATACGTTATACGTTATACGTTATACGTTATACGTTATACGTTATACGTTATACGTTATACGTTATACGTTATACGTTATACGTTATACGTTATACGTTATACGTTATACGTTATACGTTATACTTTATACGTTATACGTTATACGTTATACGTTATACGTTATACGTTATACGTTATACGTTATACGTTATACGTTATACGTTGTACGTTATACGTTATAAGTTGTACGTTATACGATATACGTTATACGTTATTCTTTATACGTTCTTCGTTACACGTTATACGTTATACGTTATACGTTATACGTTTTACGTTATTCGTTATACGTTATACGTTATACGATATACGTTATACGTTATACGTTATATGTTATACGTTATACGTTATACGTTATACTTTATACGTTATACGTTATACGTTATACGTTATACGTTATACGTTATACGTTATACGTTATACGTTATACGTTATACGTTATACGTTATACGTTATACGCTATACGTTATACGTTATACGTTATACGTAATACGTTATACGTTATACGTTATACGTTATACGTTATACGTTATACGTTATACGTTATACGTTATACGTTATACGTTATACGTTATACGTTATACGTTATACGTTATACTTTATACGTTATACGTTATACGTTATACGTTATAAGTTATACGTTATACGTTATACGTTATACGTTATACGTTATACGTTGTACGTTATACGTTATAAGTTGTACGTTTTACGATATACGTTATACGTTATTCTTTATACGTTCTTCGTTACACGTTATACGTTATACGTTATACGTTATACGTTATACGTTTTACGTTATTCGTTATACGATATACATTATACGTTATACGTTATACGTTATACGTTATGCGTTATACATTACATGTTATACGTTATACGTTATACGATATACATTATACGTTATACGTTATACGTTATACGTTATGCGTTATACATTACATGTTATACGTTATACGTTATACGTTATACGTTATACGTTATACGTTATACGTTATACGTTATACGTTATACGTTATACGTTATACGTTATACGTTATACGTTATACGTTATACGTTATACGTTATACGTTATACGTTATACGTTATACGTTATACGTTATACGTTATACGTTATACGTTATACGTTATACGTTATACGTTATACGTTATACGTTATACGTTATACGTTATACGTTATACGTCATAGGTTATACGTTATACGTTATACGTTATACGTTATACGTTATACGTTATACGTTATACGTTATTCGTTATACGTTATACGTTATACCTTATACGTTATGCGTTATACGTTGTACGATATTCTTTATACGTTATACGTTATTAGTTATACGTTATACGGTATACGTTATACGTTGTACGTTACATGTTATACGTCATAGGTTATACGTTGAACGTTATACGTTATACGTAGTATGTAATGAATCATACGTTTTACGTTATTCGTTATACGTTTTTCGTTACAAGTTATACGTTATACGTTATACATTATACGTTATACGTTATACATTACGTGTTATACGTTATACGTTATACGTTATACGTTTTACGTTATACGTTATACGTTATACGTTATACGTTATACGTTATACGTTATACGTTATACGTTATACGTTATACGTTATACGTTATACGTTATACATTACATGTTATACGTTATACGTTATACGTTATACGTTATACGTTATACGTTATACGTTATACGTTATACGTTATACGTTGTACGTTACATGTTATACGTTATACGTTATACGTTATACGATATACGTTATACGTTATACGTTATACGTTGTACGTTATACGCTACACGTTACATGTTATACGTTATACATTATACGTTATACGTTATACGTTATACGTTATACGTTATACGTTATACGTTATACGTTATACGTTATACGTTATACGTTATACGTTATACGTTATACGTTATGAGTTATACGTTATACATTATACGTTATACGTTATACGTTACACGCTATACATTATATGTTATACGTTATACATTACATGTTATACGTTATACGTTATACGTTATACGATATACGTTATACGTTATACGTTATACGTTATACGTTATACGTTATACGTTATACGTTATACGTTATACGTTATACGTTATACGTTATACGTTATACGTTATACGTTATACGTTACACGTTATACGTTGTACGTTATACGTTATAAGTTATACGTTATACGATATACGTTATACGTTATTCGTTATACGTACTTCGTTACACGTTATACGTTATACGTTATACGTTATACGTTTTATGATATACGATATACGTTATACGTTATTCTTTATACGTTCTTTGTTACACGTTATACGTTATACGTTATACGTTATACGTTTTACGTTATTCATTATACGTTATACGTTATACGATATACGTTATATGTTATACGTTATACGTTATACGTTATACATTATACGTTATGCGTTATACGTTATACGTTATACGTTATACGTTATACGTTATACGTTATACGTTATACGTTATACGTTATACGTTATACGTTATACGTTATACGTTATACGTTATACGATATACGTTATACGTTATACGTTATACGTTATACGTTATACGTTATACGTTATACGTTATACGTTATACGTTATACGTTATACGTTATACGTTATACTTTATACGTTATACGTTATACGTCGTAGGTTTTACGTTATACGTTATACGTTATACGTTATACGTTATACGTTATACGTTATACGTTATACGTTATACGTTATACGTTATACGTTATACGTTATACGTTATACGTTATACGTTATAGGTTATACGTTATACGTTATACGTTATACGTTATACATTACAAGTTATACGTTATACGTCATAGGTTATACGTTATACGTTATACGTTATACGTTATACGTTATACGTTATACGTTTTACGATATTCGATATACGTTATACGTTATACGTTATACGTTATACGTTATACGTTATACGTTATACGTTATACGTTATACGTTATACGTTATACGTTATACGTTATACGTTATACGTTATACGTTATACGTTATACGTTATACGTTATACGTTATACGTTATACGTCATAGGTTATACGTTATACGTTATACGTTATACGTTATACGTTATACGTTATACGTTATACGTTATTCGTTATACGTTATACGTTATACCTTATACGTTATGCGTTATACGTTGTACGATATTCTTTATACGTTATACGTTATTAGTTATACGTTATACGGTATACGTTATACGTTGTACGTTACATGTTATACGTCATAGGTTATACGTTGAACGTTATACGTTATACGTAGTATGTAATGCATCATACGTTTTACGTTATTCGTTATACGTTTTTCGTTACAAGTTATACGTTATACGTTATACATTATACGTTATACGTTATACATTACGTGTTATACGTTATACGTTATACGTTATACGTTTTACGTTATACGTTATACGTTATACGTTATACGTTATACGTTATACGTTATACGTTATACGTTATACGTTATACGTTATACGTTATACGTTATACATTACATGTTATACGTTATACGTTATACGTTATACGTTATACGTTATACGTTATACGTTATACGTTATACGTTATACGTTGTACGTTACATGTTATACGTTATACGTTATACGTTATACGATATACGTTATACGTTATACGTTATACGTTGTACGTTATACGCTACACGTTACATGTTATACGTTATACATTATACGTTATACGTTATACGTTATACGTTATACGTTATACGTTATACGTTATACGTTATACGTTATACGTTATACGTTATACGTTATACGTTATACGTTATGAGTTATACGTTATACATTATACGTTATACGTTATACGTTACACGCTATACATTATATGTTATACGTTATACATTACATGTTATACGTTATACGTTATACGTTATACGATATACGTTATACGTTATACGTTATACGTTATACGTTATACGTTATACGTTATACGTTATACGTTATACGTTATACGTTATACGTTATACGTTATACGTTATACGTTATACGTTATACGTTACACGTTATACGTTGTACGTTATACGTTATAAGTTATACGTTATACGATATACGTTATACGTTATTCGTTATACGTACTTCGTTACACGTTATACGTTATACGTTATACGTTATACGTTTTATGATATACGATATACGTTATACGTTATTCTTTATACGTTCTTTGTTACACGTTATACGTTATACGTTATACGTTATACGTTTTACGTTATTCATTATACGTTATACGTTATACGATATACGTTATATGTTATACGTTATACGTTATACGTTATACATTATACGTTATGCGTTATACGTTATACGTTATACGTTATACGTTATACGTTATACGTTATACGTTATACGTTATACGTTATACGTTATACGTTATACGTTATACGTTATACGATATACGTTATACGTTATACGTTATACGTTATACGTTATACGTTATACGTTATACGTTATACGTTATACGTTATACGTTATACGTTATACGTTATACTTTATACGTTATACGTTATACGTCGTAGGTTTTACGTTATACGTTATACGTTATACGTTATACGTTATACGTTATACGTTATACGTTATACGTTATACGTTATACGTTATACGTTATACGTTATACGTTATACGTTATACGTTATACGTTATACGTTATACGTTATACGTTATACGTTATACGTTATACGTTATACGTTATACGTTATACGTTATACGTTATACGTTATAGGTTATACGTTATACGTTATACGTTATACGTTATACATTACAAGTTATACGTTATACGTCATAGGTTATACGTTATACGTTATACGTTATACGTTATACGTTATACGTTATACGTTTTACGATATTCGATATACGTTATACGTTATACGTTATACGTTATACGTTATACGTTATACGTTATACTTTATACGTTATACGTTATACGTCATAGGTTATACGTTATACGTTATACGTTATAGGTTATACTTTATACGTTATACGTTATACGTCATAGGTTATACGTTATACGTTATACGTTATACGTTATACGTTATACGTCATACGTTATACGTTATACGTTATACGTTATACGTTATACGTTATACGTTATACGTTATACGTTATACGTTATACGTTATACGTTATACGTTGTACGTTATACGTTATAAGTTGTACGTTATACGATATACGTTATACGTTATTCGTTATACGTACTTCGTCAGACGTTATACGTTATACGTTATTGGTTATACGTTTTACGATATTCGATATACGTTATACGTTATACGTTATACGTTATACGTTATACGTTATACGTTATACGTTATACGTTATACGTTATACGTTATACGTTATACGTTATACGTTATACGTTATACGTTATACGTTATACGTTATACGTTATACGTTATACGTTATACGTTATACGTTATACGTTATACGTTATACGTTATACGTTATACGTTATACGTTGTACGTTATACGTTATAAGTTGTACGTTATACGATATACGTTATACGTTATTCTTTATACGTTCTTCGTTACACGTTATACGTTATACGTTATACGTTATACGTTTTCCGTTATTCATTATACGTTATACGTTATACGATATACGTTATACGTTATACGTTATACGTTATACGTTATACGTTATACTTTATACGTTATAGGTGTTACGTTATACGTTATACGTTATACGTTATACGTTATACTTTATACGTTATAGGTGTTACGTTATACGTTATACGTTATACGTTATTCGTAATACGTTATACGTGATACGTTATACGTTGTACGTTATACATTATGCGTTATACGTTTTACGTT